>NC_141064.1:52895874-53043374 GCF_041138505.1 Cibotium barometz | reverse complement strand
ATTCCTCTTTTACCATAAAATAAATCTATCTAAAATTCCTCTTTTCTTTAATAAAATATCTATTAATTCAATATGCCAAGAACTTCACTTTTACTATTTAAATGATTGAATTCCAAATGTCATGGGAATTCCTCTTTTATCATTTTAATATTTCTCATACATAAAATAAATTTATCTAAAACTCATCTTTGAATTTAAATAAAATATCCATTAATTCCAATATGCTAAGAATTTCACTTTTTCTATTTAAATGATTGAATTTCAATTGTCACGGAAATTCCTCTTTTATCATTTAAATAAAATTACCATAATTTTTTCTTTTCTTTATTTTATTAATTATACATAAAACTTAAAAATTAGTTTTCCATTGAATGTGATGAAAATCATTCTTTTAGCCTAGGATATTCAATCCTAGAATATGGTAGGAAGTCCTCTTTTCACGTGGTGCATAAGAATGAATTTTGTATCAATTTCTTAGAAATTTTACCATAGCTCCGTTGCTCTTACTGATAATTTTTAATATTTTTGAAAAGAATAAGACTTAGTAATGTATAGTATAACTATCTTTATGGATTAACTCATAATATTACCATAATTTACCAGCATATAAGTATAAAAAAACCATTTACTTAACCTCTAGCTTCACAAGCCTAGAGTTTGATTTGTGAATTGAGAATTTTTCCATGAGAAGCATCATTTGAATAGAGAATTGGTCATAAGAATGACTATTCTTTGGGGGAAAGAGAGAAACATAAAAAGCATCCTAATTAAGCATAAATGTAAACTTTTCTTAATTATTCATTAAAACTCTTAAGAAAAGCTTGATTTGCATTATAAACACTTAATTTAGAAAGTTCTCAAGCTTGAGAGGGGTTGAAAAGTGAAAATATTGAGAATAGTAGAAAAACCATAAAATTACACTTTACCTCTTGTTTTTGCTTGCTTCTCTATCATAGAAGAAGCCCCCAACCAATCAATTGGTTTGTGTTGAAAGGAAATCTCCAAGGATGGTTGAAGAGAGAGAGAGGCTCCACTCTCTCCAAAAGTAGAGGATTTTTAAGGGATGATAAAAAATATCATTATTTTAGTATAATACTAGCATGGTATAGTTCACATATTTTTTTTACAAAAGACTAAGGATCTATTTATAGTTGAGGGAGGCCTCTAACCAAGTCCAACTAGGTTCTAGAGTTTTCCAGGTTCAGTTTGGCTGAATTTGGACAAGATTTGGCTCCCTTTTGATTTGGTTTGATCTAGGAGAGAGGAGAGATAAAAATATCACAAATTTTTTGAGTTAAAAACTCCACCACATGTGTGAAATAGGCGCCTCCTTGAAGTCTCCCCTTCTCCTTACCAAGGTGTCAAAAATGTATCATTATACCAATATATCTGATTTTTTTAGTATCCACAATCCACTACTCATAGTGATTTGCTGAAGTCACAATCATCATTCCAGTTACTATCATCATCACTAGGATTCATCCCATTCATCCTCATTGTGGCTTTGTTTATCTTATCTTCTATCAACTAGAATTCAAGAATCATTATCTTTCAATTAGAATCCAAATCAACTCATCAATTCTCAACGAGAATTCTAAAATCATATCAGCCAGAATTCTAAAATCATATCAACCAGCATTCGAATTCATCATCTGGATAGTATTTTTGCTTATAATTTCAAGGTCTTAGATTTACTCGTATATACTGCCAGTAAAGATATGCAATTATATCCTTGGTATATACGGATAGTCCACTGTCCTCCGAAGTATAAGGTAAATACCATCTTGTCTAGGCGTCAAGCAAGTCAAGGATTCCATACAATTGCGGCACTTCCATCTAAAGACCGAATTACCTATTTATGAATCTTCATTCTGAATATCAATTTGTATGAATTTCATTACACATTTACAACCTTTTACTGCTACTTCATAAATTTTTGACATTTTTGGCTTCTCGGTGGATCCATTGTAGCCAATTTGCTCTGATATCAGCTGAAAGATGCCTGCTCCCTCCGCGCAATGAATTCGGGTGTGCTAGCAGCAGAAGTAGCACTTCTTGCATAGGGCAATGCCTCTCACTCGGGGCCTTGCCCACGGATATCTGGACAAGAGTCCAATCCCTCGGTTCTTCCAAAGCAGAACCCGGAAAAAACTTCCCTCGCCCAGAAAGCACGGGCGATTCTTCCACGATATTTTTATTCTAACGTAGTCAAGAGCCTTAACTAACTGAACTGATCTGACCGTACCCGCAAGTCACATGGTCAGATCAAGGAAAAGACTTGTAATTGGATCATAGAGACTAATGCTTTTTTCCTCATCGAGAGAGGCACAACCGTTGATTCTTTTCCATAGAACAAGGACTATCCGGGATTTACTTTATCTATCGTACCATAACAGGATTGAGTCTCATTTTAGGGATCCATCAGTCCAACCTACCAGTCCCATGGGTTAGCCAACCGTCCAACCACTGTAGTGATGGGATCCAATTAGGAGTTTGGTTAGGTTTTGTCCCGGGTACCTGTGAAAAGAATTCCCAGGCCCCCTAGCCGGATCTTTATGCAAACTTCAAGCTAGTCACACCACTTATACACCCAATATGAAACCTTTGTTTTTACAGATTCAGCTGTCTTTAAAACAATCTTTTAATGAAACCATAGTGTCACTGATCATAATCCTCTAAAATATCCAGTTGAATTCTAATTTCCACAATCATTCCTTCATCGGTGTACCTATGGCATCATTGGCAACCAGAACGCTCACCACCTGTCCACTCAGGGGCCTTTTCAAAAGTTCCTAGCTCATAGTACCCGCGAAAATATATTCACTTATAAAAATATATTCACTTATAAAAATCCACATGGACTCTCTGTTGAAGATTAGCAAGATCAACCAACAGATCCATATAAAAGAGCCATGGACTCATCTGTTGTTGTTGAGGACCAGCAAGGTGAATCAACCAGATCCATGCCCGAATTCAGAAAACAACTCTTACTCCCAGTTCCAATATCTTTCTCGACATACGCGTGAGTATCTTTGGCGACTTAGAGCCCGAGAATCAGCACCCTCTAGGATCCTTCGCAGGTCACCTTGCGCTTCACTCATAGGCCGCTTCCTTGGTCCCTCATCCACTGTACCACAAGCTCACCATTTACATCGAACACCGAGGCTGGTCAAGACCTTAGCGGACCTTGCTAGACGTCCTCCATTGACTCTCTGTTAGCTATTGTAACTTTATCAGTTAGGTCTCCACGATCTCATTCACAAGACGGTCAAAATGCTTCCCCAGCATTCTTGACATAAAACAATCATTTAAAAATAGGTCATAAATATAGTTTCTATAACAAACTCTTGTCTTTCCACATTGTTCCACATCAATCCACATTACTTAATCTAAGTACAATCATACGTATTCCCATCGTCCTTCATCCATTCTCATCAATCACATCATTTTCCATCTCATCACATCTTTCCATATTTATACTCATCACATCTCATCCATTCCCATCTACCCGTATCCACATCTCATCACAGCACATCACATTCATTCTCATCTCATCCATTCATATCTACCCCGATCCACATCACATCACATGACATCACATCCATTTCACCTCACATCTCATTCATTCACATCTATCCCGGTTCACATCCCATCACATCTCATCCATTCACATCACATCTCATTCATTCACATCTACCCCGATTCACATCACATCACATTGCATCACATCCATTCACATCATATATCATCCATTCACATCTACCCGAATTTACATTATATCACATCACATCCATTTCACCTCACATCTCATTCATTCACATCTATCCCGGTTCACATCCCATCACATCACATCTCATTCATTCACATCTACCCCAATTCACATTACATCACATCACATCACATGTCATCCATTCACATTTATTCCAATTTACATCATATCACATCACATCCATTTTACATCACATCTCATTCATTCACATCTACCCCGATTCACATCACATCCCATCCATTCACATCACATATTATCCATTCACATCTATCTCAATTTACATCATATCACATCACATCCATTTCACATCACATCTCACCCATTCACACTTATCCTGACTCACATCACATCACATCCATTCACATTCATCACATTCATTGTATCTTCATTCCATCAATACATTCTATCCACATTACATCACGTCCACATCTATCCACATCATATCTCATTCATTCCACCCACATTACATCACATCCACATCGTATCTCATTCATACAGATCCCATCTCATTCATCCACATCCATCCAATCATTCACATGCACGACTATCCAAATCTATCCATACATTCACATCTATCACTTCACATTCACATATATTCACATCACATCACATTTTATTCACATCCACATCACATCCACATCCACATCTCTTTACATTTTATCACATCTCATCCTCATCCAAATCACATTCACATCCACATCCCTTTACAGCACATCACATCTCATCCACATCCACAACACATTAACATCCACATCTCTTTTCATCACATCACATCTCATCCACATCCACAACATCACTTTCACATCCACATCCCTTTACATCACATTCTTTCACATATACATCCACATCCATTTACATTACATTCTTTCACATACACATCCACATCCATTTACATCACATTCTTTCACATACACATCCACATCCATTTACTTCCCATCTCACTCTTTCACATATCCTCTCATCTCATCATTCACATCCACATCCATTTACTTCACATCTCATCCATATTCATTTTCATCACACCACATCCTATCACATCCCATTTACATCTTATCACATCCATTCATATCTTATCACATCCATTCACATCCTATCGCATCCCATTCATATCTTATCACATCCATTCATATCTTATCACATCCATTCACATCCTATCGCATCCCATTTACATCTTATCACCTCTATTTACATCCTATCACATCCCATTTACATCTTATCATCTCTATTTACATCCTATCACATCCCATTTACATCTTATCGCATCCCATTTACATCTTATCACATCTATTCTCATTTGATAGTTTTTCCTACTTCGATACCGATAATGGAACTTTTTCTAAATTTGTGCCAATTGCTTGGCCTAGATAAAGGTTCTTTTTCTCGACGACTATTTCCATAATCTTTCTCAATTTCTCAAATGAATTATATTCAATATTCCTCTTTTGAATAAAAGAAATCATGGGATTTACAAAAATCAATTCTACCCATATTTTCACTTTTGATAAATATTCATAAATTGAATTATACTAAAAATTCATCTCCTTTCCATTTAATTTCTTGGACCTCAAATACCATGGGAATTCCTCTTTTTTCATTTAATTAATTGCATTCCAACGTCATGGGAATTCCTCTTTTACCATAAAATAAATCTATCTAAAATTTCTCTTTTCTTTAATAAAATATCTATTAATTCAATATGCCAAGAATTTCACTTTTACTGTTTAAATGATTGAATTCCAAATGTCATGGGAATTCCTCTTTTATCATTTTAATATTTCTCATACATAAAATAAATTTATCTAAAACTCATCTTTGAATTTAAATAAAATATCCATTAATTCAATATGCTAAGAATTTCACTTTTTCTATTTAAATGATTTAATTCCAATTGTCACGGGAATTCCTCTTTTATCATTTAAATAAATTTACCATAATTTTCTCTTTTCTTAATTATTTAACTATACATAAACCTTAAAAATTAGTTTTCCATTGAATGTGATGAAAATCAGTCTTTTAGCCTAGGACATTCAATCCTAGAATATGGTAGGAAGTCCTCTTTTCACGTCGTGCATAAGAATGAATTATGTATCAATTTCTTAAAAATTTTACTGTAGCTCTGCTGCTATTACTGACAATTTTTAATATTTTTAAAAAGAATAAGACTTAGTAATGTAATTATGATAGTATAACTATTTTTAAACCTTAAATCCAATTTATGGATTTAACTCATTATATTACCATAATTTACTAGCATATAAGTATAAAAAAACCATTTACTTAACCTCTAGCTTCACAAGCCTAGAGTTTGATTTGTTAATTGAGAATTTCTCCATGAGAAGCATCATTTGAATAGAGAATTGGTCATAGGAATGACTATTCTTTGGGGGAGAGAGAGATAAATATAAAAAGCATCCTAATTAAGCATAGATGTAAACTTCTTAATTATTCATTACAACTCTTAAGAAAAGCTTGATTTGCATTATAAACACTTAATTTAGAAACTTCTCAAGCTTGAGAGGGGTTGAAAAGTGAAAACATTGAGAATAGTAGAGAAAAAAGAGAGAGAGAGGCTCCACTCTCTCCAAAAGTAGAGGATTTTTAAGGGATAATAAAAATATCATTATTTTAGTATAAAACTTACATGGTATAGTTCATAGATTTTTTTTACAAAAGACTCAGGATCTATTTATAGGTGAGGGAGGCCTCTAACCAAGTCCAACTAGGTTCTAGAATTTTCCAGGTGGAGTTTGACTGAATTTGGACAAGATTTGGACCTAGTTGATTTGGCTCCCTTTTGATTTGGTTTGATCTAGGAGAGAGGAGAGATAAAAATATCACAAATTTTTTGAGTTAAAAACTCCACCACATGTGTGAAATAGGCGCCTCCTTGAAGTCCCCCCTTCTCCTTACCAAGGTGTCAAAAATGTGTCATAATACCAAAATATCTCATTATTTTAGTAATATCTCATAGCTTTTAACTAATAAACCTTGTAATTAGTCAACTCTTCATCTTATGTGGGCATTTACACATTTTTGGGTATTTTATTTTATTCATTGGATTTATCTCCTCCCCACACTTGGATTAATCCAATTGGTCCATAGGAACCTTAATTGCCAAAAATTTTTGAAAACCTAGACCCTTAGGCTAACGTCCTTTATACACATTTTTAATTAATTCCAATTGCACATTGGAAAGATCTTTTTGAATTTTTGTTTCAGGGGAAACCATTTTAGACACTAGGAGGATTTTTATATCCAAAAATATCTCAATTTTGGATTACCTCTCTCTAGACATTTTCTCTCTCCAGTCCAAAACAGGGTAAAACAGGATCTTTCTTCTATTTCAGAGAGGGGAATAATTACAAGATCAGAAGGGGGACACCTGTACACCTCAAAAGATGGAGGGAGGAATCTTACATCCTACCCCACTTAAAAAACACGAGATGTCCTCATCTGGCAGCAAGAGGACAAACTCTTTCCCTTAAGATCCAACTGATTCTCGAGTTCCTTATAATCTGGTCAACCCAACCAAATCCTGGGATAAAGATCCCTTCTACAAGAAGAACATATAGAACTCATTATCAAAGAATAAATCATTCATATTTTTAACACACTAATGGTCCATCAGACCCAAAAATTCCATCTGATCATTCTTCCACGGGAATTTCAGTTATACAGGTTTTCAATTTGTCATCCCTTAATTAGATCCACTGGGTCAAGGGTCAAACAGCAGCAATCTGTCTCAGCACAATCCACTACTCATAGTGATTTGCTCAAGTCACAATCGTCATTCTAGTTACTATCATCACATCACCGGGATTCGTCCCATTCATCCTCATTGTGGCTTTGTTCATCTTATCTTCTTTCAACTAGAATTCAGGAATCATTATCTTTCAATTAGAATCCAAATCAACTCATCAATTCTTAACCAGAATTCAAATTCATCATTTGGATAGCATTTTTGCTTTTAATTTCAAGGTCTTAGATTTACTCGTATATACTGCCAATAAAGAGCTGTAGTTATATACGGGTAGTCATGGTCCTTGGAATTATAGGGTAAATACTATCATGTCTAGGCCTCAAGCAAGTTAGGGATTCCATACAATTGCGCTACTTCCATCTGAAGACCCAATTACCTATTTATGAATCTTCATTTTTGAATATCAATTTAAATGAATTTCATCACACATTTACAACCTTTTACTACTACTTCATAAACTTTGGACATTTCTGGATTCTCGGTGGATCCACTTTAGCCAATTCGCTCTGATACCAGCTGAAAGATCTCTGCCCCCTCCGTGCAATGAACTCGGGGGTGCTAGCAGCACAAGTAGCACTTCTTGCGCAGGGAAGAGCCTCTCACTCGGGGCCTCGCCCACCACGGATATCCGGACAAGAGACTAATCCCTCGGTTCTTCCAAAACCGCGAACCTGAAAAAAACTTCCCTTGCCCAGAAAGCACGGGCGATTCCTCTAGGATATTTTTATTCTAACGTAGTTAGGATATTTTTTCCTTCATCGAGAGGCACAGCTGTTGATTCTTTTCCATAGAACAAGGACTATCCGGGATTTACTTCATCTATCGTACCATAACAGAATTGAGTCTCATTTTACGGATCCATCAGTCCTCCCCAGCCTAACCCCATCCAGCAGTCCCATGGGTTAGCCAACCGTCATGGGATCCAATTAGGAATTTGGTTAGGTTTTGTCCTGGGTTCTAGGGGAAAGAGTTCCCAGGCCCCCTAGCCGGATCTTCATGCAAACTTCAAGCTAGTCACACCACTTATACACCCAATATGAAATTGTCTTTTTCACAGATTCAGCTGTCTTTAAAATAATCTTTTAATGAAACCATAGTGTCATTGATCATAATCCTCTAAAATATCCAGTTGAATTCTATTTTCCAATCATTCCTTCATCGGTGTACCTATGGCATCATTGGTGACCAGGACGCTTACCACCTGTCCACTCAGGGGCCTTTTCAATAGTTCCTAGCTCATAGTACCCGAAAATATATTCACTTATAAAAATCTAGATGGACTCTTTGTTGAAGATCAGCAAGATCAACCAACAGATCCATATAAAAGAGCCATGGACTCATCCGTTTGAGGACCAGCAAGGTCAATCAACCAGATCCATGCCCAAATTCAGAAAACAACTCTTACTCCTTGTTTCAATATCTTCCTCGATGCAGCATGGGTATCTTTGGCGATCTAGAGACCGAGCGCTGTATGGTCAGCACCCTCTAGGATCCGTTTGCAGGTCACCTAGCGCTTCACTCATAGGCCGTTTCCTTGGTCCCTCATCCACCGTACCGGAAGCTCACCATTTAAATCGATGGTCAAGACCTCGGCCGACCTTGTGAATGGGAGAAGAAGATTAGGGTTAGAGTTCATGTGGGAGACATACACAGAGAAACAAGGGAGAGAGAGAGAGAGAGTTGTGGGGATAAGTCAACTCACCAAGTGTGAGAGTGTGTGACTCCCCTATCACACATGTATATTGCACTAGTACACATAGTGCACTTAGTACATTAAAAGTACTAAGTGTACTATGTACTATAACTTATAGGCTTGTACACACTACAAGGGTGGGCATAATGCCTTTACCCCAACAACCTCCCACTACAAGGGTGGGCATAATGCCTTTACCCCAACAACCTCCCACTACAAGGCAAAGTGCCCTTAAATGAAGGAAAAGAAAAAATCAGCATGTACATGATAATATACAAGGCCATATCAAGGCTGAAACTGGCCTCATCCAACAAGTGTCTGCAATGAGCAAACCGCTCCGGAGGCAAACTCTTTGTCAACAGATCAGCCGGATTGTCATCCGTATGAATCTTAACAAGTTGAATTTGCTTGTTCTCTATCACCTCTCTGATGAAGTGATACTTCACATCCACATGCTTCGTCTTTGCATGAAAGACAGGGTTCTTTGCCAACTGGATGGCACTCAGACTGTCACAATGCAACAATGGAATATCCCCTGTATAACCCAAATCAACCACTAACTGCCACTAACCGAGATAGCCATAATGCCTCCTTGCAAGCCTCTGTGGTTGTAATATACTCGGCCTCTGTAGTAGATAAGGAAGTGCACTTCTGCATCCTAGATATCCATGAAACAGCACCTCCTGTGAATGTAAACACATAACCAGTAGTAGATTTCCGGTTATTTGGATGACCGGCATAATCCGAATCCATGTAACCATGCACTAATGCATCCTGTTTGCCAAAGCAAATGCACATATCCTGTGTGCCCTTCAGGTATCTCATGACACCTTTCACTGCTTCCCAATGCTTCTTGCCAGGGTTGGCCATGTATCTAGAAACCACTCCCACTGCAAATGCAATGTCCGACCTACTAGCAACCATGGCATACATGAGACTGCCACAAGCTGAAGCATACGGAATCTTGGCCATATCAGCCCTGCCACTATCTGACTGTGGGCTATCCATAGCACTGAGTTTCACATATGGAGGCAAAGGAGTACTAGTTTTCTTCCCTCTGTCTATATTGAACCTCTGCAAAACTTTGCCAATGTATTCCTTCTAAGACAAATACAACACATGCTGATTTCTGTCCCGAAGTATCCGCATACCCAAAATGTGATTTGCATCACCCAAATCCTTCATATTAAAGGTTTGATGCAGCCTTTTCTTCAAGGCATCCATCTCTTTACGAGATTTTCCGGCAATCAACATATCATCAACATACAAGATGAGGATCAATAGATTGCCATCCAAAGCTTTCTTGGTGTATAAGCGGTGATCTATGTCACTTCTCCTGAACACTGAGAATGTATCACTCTTCAAACGAAGAGGATAAACCCACACCTTGCGTGTGGCATCATCAATAAAAGACACAAAATATTTTGCCCCTCCCAAAGAAAGCTGAGGCATCTCACATACATCTGTATGCACAAGCTCTAACTAAGCATCTTTCTGTCCAAGAGCTTTCTTGTGGGGGCACTGGAGTTGCCTACCATATATACAATGCTCACAAAATTGAAAACTTGAAAACTTTAGAGAAGGCAAGTAACCCAAACGAGACAATTGCTCCATTCCTTTGACACTCATGTGTCCCAACCGGCTATGCCACATAGAGATTTCCGGCAGCTCAGTTGCATTTACATTAGCATGGTGACAAACACCTGCATGCATGAAATAAAGAGTGTCCACCTTAGAGCCTCTGGCAACAACCAGTGAGCCCTTACTAATCTTCCACTTTCCACGACCAAATGTGGTAACATAATCAGCATCATCAAGCTGTCCAGTAGAAAGCAGGTTCTTCTTGATCTCAGGTACATGCCTGACATCATGGAGCATAAGCTGTGAGCCATCTGAAAACACAAGCCTCACATCACCTCTGCCAAGAATCTTGCATGCATGGTTATCACCCAAATAAACTACTCCTTCATTGCCAGCAGTACACCTGACAAACAAGTCTCTGCAACCTGTGACATGAAAGGAGGCACCTGAATCAATGATCCATGAGTGCATACCATGACCATCTCCTGTAAGAAGTGAATGGGCATCAAGTGAAGACGTGAATAGGACTTCATCCTCACTGTCACCTACATGTGACACATTGATTTCTTCAATCTTGACTCCACTTTTGCCCTTTGGCTTTACATCTTTGGCTTCATCTTTGTCTTTGTCTTTGCCTTTTCCCTTTTCTTTTTGATCATTTTTCCATTTGTAGCATTGCTTTTTGATGTGTCCCTTTTTGCCACAATAATGGCATTCCAAGTCCTTTTTGGAGTGAGACTTGCTCCTTCCCCGTTCTTGGCTTTTACCCCTTTGCTGGGATCTCCCACGTGCATTCATTGCATTGGACTTTCCAACAGAGTTGTTTTTCCTGTTCATCTCTTCTTGAAGAAGAGCACCCTCAACATCTGCATATGACAGCATAGCATTCGAATTGCTAGTGGCTGTCCTGAATGTGTCCCAACTCTCTGGCAAAGTGCATAAGAGAAAAGTGGCTTTGAACTCATCATCCATTGCCAGCTTTTGATTAATGACCTGGCTAACAATACCATTAAACTCATTTAGATGGGCTGTCATAGACGCCCCTTCCTTCATCTGAAGACCTATGAGTTTCTTCAACCAATACACTTTGCTTGAGGCACTTTGCTGGGCATACAAGTCCTGCAATCTTTGCCACATTCCCCAAGCTGTCTTCTCTTCACGAATGCTGAAAAGTAAAGAGTCTGACACAGACAACATGATAGTAGATCTTGCCAGCTCATCCATATCTTCCCACTCTTAAGCAGTAAGAGAAGCGGGCATTACACCCCTTTCCTTGATAGGCTTGTGCTGCTTCTTCTAGAGCAACACATTATAGCACTGGGTTTGCCAAATATCATAGTTATGTGAGCCTTCAAGCTTCTTGATGTGAAGCAATGAAGAGCTCTCACCTGTGGTTGCCATAGCAATATGCAACTTGTCAACGCTTGACTCCCTGCAAAATGTGCAAACACTGCACCAAAAGCACACAAAGTGCTCACAGTTATTCTCCCAAGCTTTATCTCCCACTGCGGAAGCACAAATGCAACTTTACTCCCACTGTATGTGATGAAATCACCAAAATCTGGTTGCTGCAGATTTAGGACAGCACCTTAAATGTGCTCTGTTGCCCTTCCAAAGTACTGTACAGCAGTACTAAGTGCTCACCAATGATGTACCAAACCTGTACCGGCACGTACAACAGCTGAAATTAAACCTTTTCCTCACTCAAATCAGTGTACAGCCATGCCAAAACTTGCACAAAGCTGTGCCAAATCTGTACTAGTAGGTACAATAGCAATAAATGCTCTCCTGGCTGTCCAAATGAGTGAAAATCAGACTTTTACAGTCCCGAACATTGCATACAACAGTCCCAAACAGAAATTGGGCAAAAGCCCCTTGGACTGCAAGCTGATTTCTGAGGATTCAAGGCATAAATGTCTTGCCTGCTGCTTTGCCAAGCTCAACAAGCATACTATCTTGAAAAGCCCCTTGATTTAAGATCAATTGCTGATCATACATGGTACATTGACGCACATGAAGGCATCCAGAGTCTTCGTGATGCTTCCCCCTGGCCACATATACATCCAATACATGAAAGCCCCTTGATTTACAGGCACATTGAGTGCTTGTAAGGCATCAACACATTGCCCAAAGCATCAAATGCGATTGCTTGCATGCAAATCAACCCAATCGGCACAAAAGCCCCTTGATTTGCACTGCAATTTACTGCAATTTTGCCCAAATGTGCGATTTCTCACATCATGCAGCATATATGAATGCTTAATTGCACATACATCAAAAGCCCCAAATTTCGACATCCAATTTCTTGCAAATTGATCCTGATTGTGACCAGTCATCTAATTTTGCCAATTTTGCTCAAAAATTGAGCAATTCGGCACCTCACCTACTCAATTGATGATTGTACCTGCTCAATTGCAAATTGGACATGCAAATTCAAAAAAATTGAAGCAAATACCTCAGGTAATTTTTTGATTTTTCTCTGATTTGCAGGCTGAATTTCTTTGTGTTGATGCTGTTGCAGAAAGGAGGGAGGTGCTTCTTGCTGATGTTGCTGAATCGGGACTTGCTGCTGCTGTAGGTGCCTAAGATGCAGGCGCTTGGAGGTAGGCGCACGAAAGACAACCTGGATGAAGCCGACTGCAGAGACGCCCACACTTCGATCTCTATGTACAAAAAGCTCCACGCTCGCTTGCACGGGGACACGTGTTTGTTCCACGCTCATATTTCTGCCTTCGCCGCCTCCGCCTAGTAGCGCTACACGCCTTGTAGCCAGCCGATTAGCGACCAAACACCTCAACGCCACCAGTCGCACTAGCTCGCCTTCGCCTCGCATGCGCTTATCCGCCCAATGTATGGACGTGTGCTACCCAGCGCTAACACCCCTGCCTTCGCCTTCTTCTCCACCTGCGCGCCTGGGAGATCTGAGGGCAGCACTGCTTAAGCCAGCTAATAGCAGTCACATCCTTGCGCTGCTGCAGAGCTTTAGGTCACGCATGTACAGCAACGCGCAGGCTTTAGGCTTGTACATCAGCAGAGATGCACAAAGAACGCGAGCAGAGTGTGTTGCACCGGAAAACTGCAAGCTCTAGGGCAAAGGGTGAGGATCAAGACAGCTACCTATGCTTTGATACCAGTTGAATGGGAGAAGAAGATTAGGGTTAGAGTTCATGTGGGAGACATACACAGAGAAACAAGGGAGAGAGAGAGAGAGAGTTGTGGGGATAAGTCAACTCACCAAGTGTGAGAGTGTGTGACTCCCCTATCACACATGTATATTGCACTAGTACACATAGTGCACTTAATACATTAAAAGTACTAAGTGTACTATGTACTATAACTTATAAGCTTGTACACACTACAAGGGTGGGCATAATGCCTTTACCCCAACACCTTGCTACGCGAGACGTCCTTTGTTGACTCTCCGTCTAAGCTGTTGCAACTTTATCAGTTAGGTCTCCACGACCTCATTCACAAGACGGTTAAAATGCTTTCATAGCCTTCTTGACATAAAACAATCATTTAAAAACAGGTCATAAATACAGTTTCTATAACGAACTCTCGTCTTTCCACATTGTTCCACATAAATCCACATTACTTAATCCAAGTCCAATCATATGTATTCCCATCGTCCTACATCCATTATCATCAATCGCATCATTTTCCATCTCATCACATCTTTCCATATTTATACTCATCACATCTCATCCACTTGCATCTACCCATATTCACATCTCATCACATCACTTTCATTCTCATCTCATCTCATCTCATCTCATCACATCACATTCATTCTCATCTCATCTCATCTCATCTCATCACATTCATTCTCATCTCATCACATCACATTCATTCTCATTTGATCCATTCATATCTACCCCGATCCACATCACATCACATGACATCACATCCATTTCAACTCACATCTCATTCATTCACATCTATCCCGATTCACATCTATCTCGGTTCACATCCTATCACATCTCATCCATTTCACCTCACATCTCATTCATTCACATCTATCCCAGTTCACATCCTATCCCGGTTCACATCCTATCACATCACATCCATTTCACCTCACATCTTATTCATTCACATCTATCCTGGTTCACATCCTATCACATCTCATCCATTTACATCACATCTAATTCATTCACATCTACCTCGATTGACATCACATCACATCAATTCACATCACATATCATCCATTCACACCTATCCCAATTTACATCATATCACATCACATCCATTTCACCTCACATCTCATTCATTCACATCTATCCCGGTTCACATCCCATCACATCTCATCCATTCACATCACATCTAATTCATTCCCATCTACCCCGATTGACATCACATCACATCATGTCAAATCACATCCATTCACATCACATATCATCCATTCACATCTATCCCAATTTACATCATTTCACATCACATCTCATTCATTCACATCTATGCTGAATCACATCACATCACATCCATTCACATCACATATCATCCATTCACATCCATCTCAATTTACATCATATCACATCACATCATCTCACCCATTCACACTTATCCTGACTCACATCACATCACATCCATTCACATTCATCACATTCATTGTATCCCCATTCCATCACATACATTCTATCCACATTACATCACGTCCACATCTATCCACATCATATCTCATTCATTTCACCCACATTACATCACATTCACATCGTATCTCATTCATTCCACCCACATTACATCACATTCACATCGTATCTCATTCATACACATCCCATCTCATTCATTCCACCCACATTACATCACATTCACATCGTATCTCATTTATACACATCCCATCTCATTTATCCACATCCATCCAATCATTCACATGCACGACTATCCACATCTATCCATACATTCACATCTATCACTTCACATCCACATATATTCACATCACATCACATTTCATTCACATCCACATCCACATCCACATCTCTTTACATTACATCACATCTCATCCTCATCCATATCACATTCACAACAACCACATCCCTTTATAACACATCACATCTCATCAACATCCACATCACATTCACATCCACATCTCTTTTCATCACATCACATCTCATCCACATCCACATCACTTTTACATCCACATCCCTTTATATCACATTCTTTCACATACACATCCACATCCATTTACATCACATACACATCCTCATCCATTTACATCACATTCTTTCACATACACATCCACATCCATTTACTTCCCATCTCACCCTTTCACATATCCTCTCATCTCATCATTCACATCCACATCCATTCACATCTTATCGTATCCCATTTACATGTTATCACATCTATTCACATCCTATCACATCCCATTTACATCTTATTGCATCCCATTTATATCTTATCACATCTATTCTCATTAAATAGCTTTTCCTACTTCGATACCGATAATGGGGCTTTTTCTAAATTTCTGCCAATTGCTTGGCCTAGATAAAGGTTCTTTTTCTCGACGACTATTTCCATATTCTTTCTCATTTCCTCAAATGAATTATATTCAATATTCCTCATTTGAATAAAAGAATTCATGGGATTTAGAAAAATCAATTCTACCCATATTTTCACTTTTGATAAATATTCATATATTGAATTATACTAAAAATTCCTCTTCTTTTCATTTAATTTCTTGGATCTCAAATACCATGGGAATTCCTCTTTTTGCATTTAATTAATTGCATTCCAATGTCATGAGAATTCCTCTTTTACCATAAAATAAATCTATCTAAAATTTCTCTTTTCTTTAATAAAATATCCATCAATTCAATATGCCAAGAATTTCACTTTTACTATTTAAATGATTTAATTCCAAATGTCATGGAAATTTCTCTTTTATCATTTAAATATTTCTCATACATAAAATAAATTTATCTAAAATTCATCTTTGAATTTAAATAAAATATCTATTAATTCCACTATGCTAGGAATTCCACTTTTCCTATTTAAATGATTGAATTCCAATTGTCATGGGAATTCCTCTTTTATCATTTAAATAAAAATACCATAATTTTCTCTTTTCTTAATTATTTAATTATACATAAACCTTAAAAATTAGTTTTTCATTGAATGTGATGAAAATCATTCTTTTAGCCTAGGATATTCAATCCTAGAATATGGTAGGAAGTCCTCTTTTCACGTTGTGCATAAGAATGAATTATGTGTCAATTTCTTAAAAATTTTACCATAGCTCCGGTGCTGTTTACTACTGATAATTTTTAATATTTTTGAAAAGAATAAGACTTAGTAATGTAATTATGATAGTACAACTATCTTTTAACCTTAAATCTAATTGATAGATTTAACTCATAATATTACCATAATTTACTAGTATATAAGTATAAAAAACCATTTACTTAACCTCTAGCTTCACAAGTCTAGAGTTTGATTTGTGAATTGAGAATTTCTCCATGAGAAGCATCATTTGAATAGAGAATTGGTCATATGAATAACCATTCTTTGGGGGAGAGAGAGAATTGGTCATAGGAATAACCATTCTTTGGGGGAGAGAGAGATAAACATAAAAAGCATCCTAATTAAGCATAAATGTAAACTTTTCTTAATTATTCATTACAACTCTTAAGAAAAGCTTGATTTGCATTATAAACACTTAATTTATGCTTCTCTATCATAGAAGAAGCCCCCAACCAATCAATTGGTTTGTGTTGAAAGGAAAGCTCCAAGGATGGTTGAAGAGAGAGAAAGGCTCCACTCTCTCCAAAAGTAGAGGATTTTTAAGGGATAATAAAAAATATCATTATTTTAGTATAATACTGGCATGGTATAGTTCACATATTTTTTTACAAAAGACTAAGGATCTATTTATAGGTGAGGGAGGCCTCTATTTATAGGTGAGGGAGGCCTCTAACCAAGTCCAACTAGGTTCTAGAATTTTCCAGGTTCAGTTTGGCTGAATTTGGATAAGATTTGGACCTAGTTTGGCTCCCTTTTGATTTGGTTTGATCTAGGAGAGAGGAGAGATAAAAATATCACAATTTTTTGAGTTAAAAACTCCACCACATGTGTGAAATAGGCGCCTTCTTGAAGTCCCCTCTTCTTCTTACCAAGGTGTCAAAAATGTATCATTATACCAAAATATCTCATTTTGTTAGTAATATCTTATAGTTTTTAACTAATAAACCTTGTAATCAGTCAACTCTTTATCTTATGTGGGCATTTAATCATTTTTGGGTATTTTATTTTATTCATTGGATTTATCTCCTCCCCACACTTGGATTAATCCAATTGGTCCATAGGAACCTTAATTGGATTAATCCAATTGGTCCATAGGAACCTTAATTGGACCATAATCCAAAATTTTTTAAAAATCTAGACCCTTAGGCTAAGGTCCTTTATACACATTTTTAATTAATTCCAATTGCACATTGGAAAGTTCTTTTTGAATTTCTATATCAAAAAATATCTCAATTTTGGATTACCTCTCTCTAGACATTTTCTCTCTCCAACCCAAAATAGGGTAAAACATGATCTTTCTTCTATTTGAGAGAGGGGAATAATTACAAGATCCGAAGGGGAGGTTCTTACACCTGTACACCTCAAAAGCTGGAGGGAGGAATCTTACATCCTACCCCACTTAAAAAACACGAGATGTCCTCATCTGACAGCAAGAGGACAAACTCTTTTCCTTAAAAAACACGAGATGTCCTCATCTAGCAGCAAGAGGACAAACTCTTTTCCTTAAGATCCAACTGATAGTATGGGGTTCCTTATAGTCTGGTCAACCTAACAACCGAATCCTAGGATAAAGATTCCTTCTACAAAAGAACATATAGAACTAATTATATCAAAGAATAATTCATTCATATTTTTAACACAGTAATGGTTCATCAGACCAAAAATTCCATCTGATCATTCTTCCACGAAAATTTTAGTTATACAGGTTTTTAATTTGTCATCCCTTAATTAGATCCACTGGGTCAAGGGTCAAACAGCAGCAATCTATCGGCACAATTTACTACTCATAGTGATTCGCTGAAGTCACAATCGTCATTCCAATTACTATCATCTCAACACTGGGATTCGTCCCATTCTTCCTCATTGTGGCTTTGTTCATCTTATCTTCTTTCAACTAGAATTCAAGAATCATTATCTTTCAATTAGAATCCAAATCAACTCATCAATTCTCAACCAGAATTCTAAAATCATATCAACCATAGCATTTGAATTCATCATCTGGATAAGATTTTTTGCTTATAATTTCAAGGTCTTAGATTTACTCGTATATACTGCCAGTAAGAGCTGTAGTTATACCCTTGGTATAACTGCAGCTCATATACCCTTAGATTTACTCATATATACTGCCAGTAAGAGCTGCAGTTATACCCTTGGTATATACGGGTAGTCAAGGTCCTTGGAATTATAAGGTAAATACCATCATGTCTAGGCCTCAAGCAAGTCACGGATTCTATACAATTGCGCTACTTCCATCTGAAGTCCCAATTACCTATTTATGAATCTTCATTCTGAATATCAATTTGTATGAGTTTCATCACACATTTACAACCTTTTACTGCTACTTCATAAATTTTTGACATTTTTGGCTTCTCGGTGGATGCACTTAGCCAATTCGCTCTGATACCAGCTGAAAGATCCCTGCCCCCTCTGCGCAACGAATTCGGGGGTGCTAGCAGTGGAGGTAGCACTTCTTGCGCGCAGGGCAGCGTCCACGGATATCCGGACAAGAGACTAACCCCTCGGTTCTTCCAAAATCGAACCTGAAAAAAACTTCCCTCGCCTAGAAAGCACGGATGATTCCTCCAGGATATTTTTATTCTAACGTAGTCAAGAGCCTTAACTAACTGAATTGATCCAACCGAACCCGTAAGTCACATGGTCAGATCAAGGAAAACACTTGCACTTGGATCATAGAGACCAACGTGTTTTTCCTCATCGAGAGACCCATCCATTGATTCTTTTCCATAGAACAAGGACTATTTGGGATTTACTTCATCTATCGTACCATAACAGAATTGAGTCTCATTTTAGGGATCCATCAGTCCCAGCCTTCATCCAGTCCCATGGGTTAACCACTGTAGTGATGGGATGCAATTAGGAATTTGGTTAGGTTTTGTCCCAAGTACTAGCAGAAGAGTTCCCAGGCCCCCTAGCTAGATCTTCATGTAAACTTCAAGCTAGTCACAACACTTATACACCCAATATGAAATTGCCTTTTTCACAGATTCAGCTGTCTTTAAAATAATCTTTTAATGAAACCATAGTGTCATTGATCATAATCCTCTTAAATATCCAGTTGAATTCTAATTTCCAATCATTCCTTCATCGGTGTACCTATGGCATCATTGGCAAACCACAACGCTCACCACCTTTCCAATCAAGGGCCTTTTCAATAGCTCCTAGCTCATAGTACCCGAAAATATATTCACTTATAAAAATCCAGATGGGATCTCTATTGAAGATCAGCAAGATCAACCAACAGATCCATATAAAAGAGCCATGGACTCATCCGTTGAGGACCAGCAAGGTCAATCAACCACATCCATGCCCGAATTCAGAAAACAACTCTTACTCCTTGTTCCAATATCTTCCTCGACGCATGCGTGGGTATCTTTGGTGATCCAGAGCCCGAGCACTGTATGGTCAGCACCCTCTAGGATCCTTCGCAGGTCACCTAGTGCTTCACTCATAGGCCGCTTCCTTGGTCCCTCATCCACCGTACCGGAAGCTCACCATTTTAATCGAACACCGAGGCTGGTCAATGACCTTGCTACGTGAGACGTCCTCCGTTGACTCTCCGTTTTAGCTGTTGCAACTTTATTAGTTACGTCTCCAGGACCTCATTCACAAGACGGTCAAAATGCTTTCCCAGCATTCTTGACATAAAATAGTCATTTAAATACAGGTCATAAATATAGTTTCTATAATGAACTCTTGTCTTTCCACATTGTTCCACATCAATGCACATTACTTAATCCAAGTCCAATCATATATATTCCCATCGTCCTTCATCCATTCTCATCAATCACATCATTTTCCATCTCATCACATCTTTCCATATTTATACTCATCACATCTCATCCACCCGCATGTACCCATATCCACATCTCATCACATCACATTCATTATCATCTCATCCATTCATATCTACCCCGATCCACATCACATCACATCACATCACATCCATTTCACCTCACATCTCATTCATTCACATCTATCCCGGTTCACATCCCATCACATCTCATCCATTCACATCACATCTCATTCATTCACATCTACCCTGATTCACATCACATCACATCACATCACATCATGTCAAATCACATCCATTCACATCACATATCATCCATTCACATCTATCCAAATTTACATCATATCACATCACATCCATTTCACCTCACATCTCATTCATTCACATCTATCCCGGTTCACATCCCATCACATCTCACCCTTTAACATCACATCTCATTTATTCACATCACATATCATCCATTCACATCTATCCCAATTTACATCATATCACATCACATCTATTTCACATCACATCTCATTCATTCTCTTTGAATTGAAATGAAATATCCATTAATTCCAATATGCTAAGAATTTCACTTTTCCTATTTAAATGATTGAATTTCAATTGTCATGGAAATTCCTCTTTTATCATTTAAATAAAATTACCATAATTTCCTCTTTTCTTGTATCAATTTCTTAAAAATTTTGCCATAGCTCCGCTGCTGTTACTGATAATTTTTAATATTTTTGAAAAGAATAAGACTTAGTAATGTAATTATGATAGTATAACTATCTTTTAATCTTAAATCTAATTTATGGATTTACTTATAATATTACCATAATTTACTAGCATATAAGTATAAAAAAACCATTTACTTAACCTCTAGCTTCACAAGCCTAGAGTTTGATTTGTGAATTGAGAATTTCTCCATGAGAAGCATCATTTGAATAGAGAATTGGTCATAGGAATGACCATTCTTTGGGGGAGAGAGAGATAAACATAAAAAGCATCCTAATTAAGCATAAATGTAAACTTTTCTTAATTATTCATTACAACTCTTAAGAAAAGCTTGATTTACATTATAAACACTTAATTTAGAAGTTCTCAAGCTTGAGAGGGGTTGAGAAGTGAAAACATTGAGAATAGTAGAGAAAAACCATAAAATTACACTTTACCTCTTGTTTTTGCTTACTTCTCTATCATAGAAGAAGTCCCCAACCAATCAATTGGTTTGTGTGTTGAAAGGAAAGCTCCAAGGATGGTTGAAGAGAGAGAGAGGCTCCACTCTCTCCAAAAGTAGAGGATTTTTAAGGGATAATAAAAAATATCATTATTTTAGTATAATACTGGCATGGTATAGTTCACAGATTTTTTTACAAAAGACTAAGGATCTATTTATAGGTGAGGGAGGCCTCTAACCAAGTCCAACTAGGTTCTAGAAATTTTCAGGTTCAGTTTGGTTAAATTTGCACAAGATTTGGACCTAGTTGATTTGGCTCCCTTTTGATTTGGTTTGATCTAGGAGAGAGGAGAGATAAAAATATCACAATTTTTTTAAGTTAAAAACTCCACCAAATGTGTGAAATAGGCACATCCTTGAAGTCCCCCCTTCTCCTTAACCAAGGTTTCAAAAATGTATCATTATACCAAAATATCTTATTTTTTTACTAATATCTCATAGTTTTTAACTAATAAACCTTGTAATTAGTCAACTCTTCATCTTATGTGGGCATTTACTCATTTTTGGGTATTTTATTTTATTCATTGGATTTATCTCCTCCCCACACTTGGATTAATCCAATTGGTCCATAGGAACCTTAATTGGACCATAATCCAAATTTTTTTGAAAATCTAGACCCTTAGGCTAAGGTCCTTTATACACATTTTTAATTAATTCCAATTGCACATTGGAAAGTTCTTTTTGAATTTTTGTTTCAGGGGAAACCATTTTAGACACTAGGAGGATTTTTATACCCAAAAATATTTTAATTTTGGATTGCCTCTCTCTAGACATTTTCTCTCTCTAGCCCAAAATAGGGTAAAATAGGATCTTTCTTCTATTTGAGAGAGGGGAATAATTACAAGATCAGAAGGGGAGGTTCTTACACCTGTACACATCAAAAGTTGGAGGGAGGAATCTTACATCCTATCCCACTTAAAAAACACGAGATGTCCTTATCTGGCAGCTGGAGGACAAACTCTTTCCCTTAAGATCCAACTGATTCTGGGGTTCCTTATAGTCCGGTCAACCCAACCGAATCCTGGGATAAAGATCTCTTCTACAAGAAGAACATATAGAACTCATTATATCAAAGAATAATTCATTCATATTTTTAATAGAGTAATGGTCCATTAGACCAAAAATTCCATTTGATCATTCTTCCACGGAAATTTCAGTTATACAGGTTTTCAATTTGTCATCCTTTATTGGATCCACTGGGTCAAGGGTCAAACATCAACAATCTATCAGCACAATACACTACTCATAGTGATTTGTTGAAGTCACAATCGTCATTCCAGTTACTATCATCATCACTCGGATTCATCCCATTCATCCTCATTGTGGCTTTGTTCATCTTATCTTCTTTCAACTAGAATTCAGGAATCATTATCTTTCAACTAGAATTCAAGAATCATTATCTTTCAATTAGAATCTAAATCAACTCATCAAATTTCAACCAGAATTCTAAAATCATATTAACCAGCATTCGAATTTATCATTTGGATAGCATTTTTGCTTATAATTTCAAGGTCTTAGATTTACTCGTATATACTGCCAGTAAAGAGCTGCAGTTATACCCTCGGTATATACGGGTAGTCACGGTCCTTGGAATTATAAGGTAAATACCATCATGTCTAGGCCTCAAGCAACTCACGGATTCCATACAATTGCGCTACTTCCATCTGAAGACCCAATTACCTATTTATGAATCTTCATTCTGAATATCAATTTGTATGAGTTTCATCACACATTTACAACCTTTTACTGCTACTTCATAAATTTTTGACATTTCTTGCTTCTCGGTGGATGCACTTAGCCAATTCGCTCTGATACCAGCTGAAAGATCCCTGCCCCCTCCGCGCAATGAATTCAGGGGGTGCTAGTAGCGAAAGTAGCACTTCTTGCGTAGGACAGAGCCTCTCACTCGGGGCCTCGTCCACGGATATCCGGAAAAGAGACTAATCCCTCGGTTCTTCCAAAACCGAACCCGGAAAAAACTTCCCTCGCCCAGAAAGCACAAGCGATTCCTCCAGGATTTTTTTATTCTAACGTAGTCAAGAGCCTTAACTAACTGAATTGATTCGACCGAACCCGTAAGTCACATGGTCAAATCAAGGAAAACACTTGCACTTGGATCATAGAGACCAATGCTTTTTTCCTCATTGAGAGGCACAGCCATTGATTCTTTTTCTAATCCAACCGCCCACCACTGTAGTGATAGGATCCAATTAGGAATTTGGTTAGGTTTTGTCCCGGGTACCAGGGAAAAGAGTTCCCAGGCCCCTTAGCTAGATCTTCATGCAAACTTCAAGCTAGTTAGACCACTTATACACCCAATATGAAATTGCCTTTTTCATAGATTTAGCTGTCTTCAAAACAATCTTTTAATGAAACCATAGTGTCATTGATCATAATCTTCATGCAAACTTCAAGCTAGTTAGACCACTTATACACCCAATATGAAATTGCCTTTTTCACAGATTTAGCTGTCTTCAAAACAATATTTTAATGAAACCATAGTGTCATTGATCATAATTCTCTAAAATATCCGGTTGAATTCTAATTTCTATAATCATTCCTTCATCGGTGTATCTATGGCATCATTGGTGGCAAACCACAACGCTCACCACCTGTCTAATCAGGGGCCTTTTCTTAATAGTTCATAGCTCATAGTACCCGAAAATATATTCACTTATAAAAATCCAGATAGACTCTCCGTTGAAGATCAGCAAGATTAACCAATAGATCCATATAAAAGAGCCATGGACTCATCCGTTGAGGACCAGCAAGGTCAATCAACCAAATCCATGCCCGAATTCAGAAAATAACTTTACTCCTTGTTCCAATATCTTCCTCGATGCACGCATGGGTATCTTCGACAACGAGAGCCCAAGCATTGTATGGTCAGCACCCTCTAGGATCCTTCGCAGGTCACCTAGCGCTTCACTCATAGGCCGCTTCCTTGGTCCCTCATCCATCGTACCGGAAGCTCACCATTTTAATCAAACACTGAGGCTGGTCAAGACCTCGGCCGACCTTGCTACGCGAGACGTCCTCCGTTGACTCTCTGTTAGCTGTTGCAACTTTATCAGTTAGGTCTCCACCACAACCTTATTCACAAGACGGTCAAAATGCTTCCCCAACATTCTTGACATAAAACAGTCATTTAAAAACAGGTCATAAATATAGTTTCTATAACAAACTCTTATCTTTCCACATTGTTCCACATCAATCCACATTACTTAATCCAAGTCAAATCCAAGTCCAATCATATGTATTCCCATCGTCCTTCATCCATTCTCATCAATCACATCATTTTCCATCTTATCACATCTTTCCATATTTATACTCATCACATCTCATCCACTCGCATGTACCCATATCCACATCTCATCACATCACATTCATTCTCATCTCATCCATTCATATCTACCCCGATCCACATCACATCACATCACATCCATCACATCACATCACATCAATTTCACCTCACATCTCATTTATTCACATCTATCTCGGTTCACATCCCATCACATCTCATCCATTCACATCACATCTCATTCATTCACATCTACCCCGATTCACATCACATCACATCACATCACATCCATTCACATCACATATCATCCATTCACATCTATCCAAATTTACATCATATCACATCACATCCATTTCACCTCACATCTCATTCATTCACATCTATCCCGGTTCACATCCCATCACATCTTATCCATTCACATCACATCTCATTTATTCACATCTCCCCCACATCACATCACATCACATCACATCACATCCATTCACATCACATATCATCCATTCACATCTATCCCAATTTACATTATATCACATCACATCCATTTCACATCACATCTCATTCATTCACATCTATCTCGATTCACATCACATCACATCCATTCACATCACATATCATCCATTCACATCTATCTCAATTTACATCATATCACATCACATCTCAACCATTCACACTTATCCTGACTCACATCACATCACATCCATTCACATTCATCACATTCATTGTATCCCCATTCCATCACATACATTCTATCCACATTACATCACGTCCACATCTATCCACATCATATCTCATTCATTCCACCCACATTACATCACATCCACATCGTATCTCATTCATACACATCCCATCTCATTCATCCACATCCATCTAATCATTCACATGCACGACTATCCACATCTATCCATACACTCACATCTATCACTTCACATCCACATATATTCACATCACATCACATTTCATTCACATCCACACCACATCCTGATATATGGCTGTTATAGAGACAATATGTATTGGACATGTCCAAGTATGGGATGGCTGATTATAAGTCAATCGGTGCCATTAGATCAAAATGGCAAGCTTAGTGTGGATGCAGGTTATGTGTTGGAGGATCTCACTATGTACAGGAAGATTGTGGGGAGTTTAATCTATGTCATGATTAGCAGGCTAGATATGAGTTACACTATTGGCTTAGAGATCCAGCTTATGCAAGTTCCGCGCAAACCACATCTTGACAGTGTGCGACACACACTTCGATATCTGAGGGCCACTGTTGATTATGCATTTTTTTATACAGTAAGTGTACCATTGGAGCTATATGGGTACACAGATGCAGATTGAGCAGGTAGCATCTCAAACATGAGATTTACTAGTGGATTTATGTTTTTGTTGGGGAGTGCTACTGTGACATGGAGTAGCAAGAATCAACCCATAGTTGCCTTGTCGAGCAGAGAGGCACAATGCAGAGGAGCTACGATGGCAGCGTGTGAGGTATCTTGGTTACGCAAGCTACTTGGCTGATTTGGGGTTGCATGTGGAGAGAAAGGTTGTTATATATTGTGACAATCTTAGCTATATACAGGGTGGTTTAAGAATCAGGGTGCCTAGTTTTGTCCACTCACGCATCCTATAAACAGTAAAAAAACAGGCATTTGTTTACCTTTAGGTGGCCAATCTCTCCTAGCTAATGAAGAAATGTCCTTTCAAGCTCTTTTGTTGGAACATCACATGAAAAGTTGGGACTATAGTTGCATAATCTGATTAAGCATTAGATAGTCGAAAGTCCTCATGTCCTTAGGTACAAAGTCAATGTATACACCATGTCCTAAATTTGGACTGATCCCATAAAATGCTATTTTTTTAACATATAAACTCATATGAGATTTCCACTTTGGACCTTAGATCTTCACATAATATAGAGCTTAACATGATTTTTTGAGAAATTTTAAAGCTATTTGTCTATTTTCTTTAAATATTTCAAGGTCTTTTAAGTGTTATAATACATGCCACTTTTTGCACCCACAATAACTACCACTTTTTTGCACCCACAATAACTACCACTTAAAATGCTTAATCTTGTAGATCAAAAGAGTGGTAGATAGTGAGACATTAGTAAAATGTGGTGGTTAGTTAAAATTGCAAATCCAATGGTTGGATTTTTATGATCTCTTTTTCAAAACTCTTCCAGGTTATCAGAAGTCCTGCAAATATTAATAATAAAATTAGTAAAATTATATTTTTGATGTAAATCAAAAATTACAATTTTGATGTAAATCATCTAAAACCTATAGGGACTAGTGTACTTGTAATGGTGCATCTATGAAAAACAAAATTGGATCACTCTTAAGTATGGAAAGATCATTTTTACTCATCTCATCATATTTTTGATTAATTAAACTAATTTATATTAATTTAAGTTATATTTGATTAATTTGAGTGCATGTGTATTTCTATTAGTTGCTTGATCTCATTTGAAGTACCTTCCTCCCCAAATTTTCTCTCCAAGAATTGTCCTAATCCAGCATAAACTGGATAAAATTGGGACGTCTTGATCTTGCAACAACCCTACAGTTGGCCAAGAACCCACTATTCCATGTGCAAACGAAATACATTGAGGTACATTACCACTTTATTAGGGAGAGAGTCTTGGTAGGCGACATCGACTTGGCCTACGTCAGCACATAGGATCAGGCTGCTGACATCTTCACCACAAAGGCCTTGGGAGCTGAGAAGCTCCGTAGATTTTGAGATATGCTCGGAGTTCTTGAGTTGTAGTTGAGCTTGAGGGGGAGTGTTGAGATGTCAAGCTCAACATGAGCTGACACTCACGAGGTGCCTGCATGACCGTTTGACATTTACATCACTGGCGGTTTGGTATAGCTGGCACTGACATATCTTTGCTAGAGATTCTACAACTAGACTACACCAACTAGTCCACACTTACCCACTCCACTTAGCGTGTTCACATCATGGACCTCTTGTATATACTCTATTATGTGTGTGAATCACTTTATCTTCTTTGTAGATCTTTTTTGTTGTGTGAAGAAGAAGAAGAATTTTCAGCCTCTCACCTTGTGTGTTCTCTTCTAGGGTTTGTTTGAGTGTGTGTGTGCTTGCAAGAGCTCAAGCTCTCTTTTTCCCTGTATCTTTTCATTTCTTGTCTTGTGAGCTCATTTTTTGATACTCAAGCCACTTATTATAATATTTTTATTTCTAAAGTTTTTATGAGCTCATTTTTTGATACTAGAGTTGTTGAGATGTCAAGGTCACGAGCTGACACTTATGATATGCTTGGGTGAACGTTTTCGCTACTTACATCACTGTCGTGTTTGGTAGGATGCTGACATGATAGATCTTCACCAGTGATTCTATAGCTGTGGACTACACCACCAGCTACTAGTCCACCATTGAGTTATGGCATACTTATCTTGCCAGCTCACTCACTTAGCGTGTTCACATTATGGACATGTACATAGTACTTTAGTACTTATGTTATATTTCCCTTATCTTTCCAGCTCACTCACTTAGCGTGTTCACATTATGGACTACATGTACATAGTACTTTAGTACTTATGTTGTATTTCCCTTATCTTTTAGTAGAGCCCTTTTGTTGAGAAGAAGAAGAATAATAATTTTCAGCCTCTCATCCTATGTGTTCTCTTCTAGGGTTTGTGTGAGTGTGCTTCCAAGAGATC
Organism: Cibotium barometz; assembly: GCF_041138505.1. NCBI lineage: Eukaryota > Viridiplantae > Streptophyta > Polypodiopsida > Cyatheales > Cibotiaceae > Cibotium > Cibotium barometz. Next base: position 53,014,308 of record NC_141064.1, on the reverse strand, counting down.
AAGCTCTCTTCCTCCGTGCATCCTTTCATGGTATTAGAGCCTGGTTCATGATAAGAAGCTGAGTAGCAAACAAGAGAAGCACAGGAAGCAGTACGAGAGTAAGAGCTTAACCTACTCTTCCCCCTTTGTGTTGTGGCTACTACACCCTTGTTGGCAGCTCTTCGGGAGGCACCATCAAACGAACTCCAATTGAGGAGCTTTCGGGAAGAGTAGAGCTGTAGGGAAATTATAGCATCCTTTGGACAAAGATTTTGTGGATGAAAATGCATTTTGGGTGCTTCTTGATCTCTATTTTTTAGTTTGCACAGTAGGCATTCACAAGCACTGCAGGAGGTAAGTTTTGATTCTTTACAGATTTTTATTTTTGGAATTGCAGGAAGGACATTTGGTTGTGTAGACACTATGTACTGCAAAGAAGTTTTACACGTGTTTTTTGGGTGTATGTATGCAAATTGAGGTCACTGTTGTGATAGTTTGGGTGTAGTATAGTACCGCTACTACAGAGAATACAATAGTTTGTGCAGGGGTCAAACAAGAGTGCTATTTTTGGTGAGTTTGTGTTGCAGATAAGATGTCGAATGATGGAATTAACTAGATTGTTGTAGAGAAGCTTGACAAGAACAACTTCCATGCTTGGAGGTTTAGATTAACAAATTTTTTGGTGGGAAAAAGCTAATGGGACTACATTGAAGGTGAATATGAAAAGGCACCAAAGATACCTGAGATTAATCCAACTGATGTAAAAGAATACAAGGATTGGAATCATGGAGCAAGGAAAGTCATGTATTGGATATCTATTAGCATACATGACACCATGATTGGGCATATATAGGATGCCAAATCGTACAAGGAGGCATGGGACACCTTGGTGAAGCTGTATGAAACTAACACCAAGGTTCAAAAGATTTAGTTAAAGAATGAGCTTCATACTCTAGAGAATAAAAACATGTCTATGTGAATGATTATACGTTGAAGATAAAGGGTATTGTGGAATACCTTACATCTATTGGTGTTTCCGTTGACGATGATGATAAGGTGGAAGTATGTCTATGTGGTCTCGAGCCACAATACAAGGCATTCAAGATGTCTATTTAGACTCGAGAGAACATTCCCAACTTTACAAATTTGGTGTCAATGCTATTCATTGAAGAAAAGAGTGTGGGTGAAGACCAGTCTTCGGAAAACAAAGGTAGTTTGGAGCAACATGCCTTCTACATAAGTGCAGGTCAAGGCCGAGGCCATGGTCAAGGTGGTGGCTGAACAAGTAATCAAAATTATGGTCAGCAACAACTGTCCCATGAATCACAACAACAACACACAGGTGGAAGAGGCCAGTTTAGAGGTAGGGGGAGTCAAAGAGGTCGTGGTGGAAATTGGCAAAGGTAGCAAAATGATACACGAGGCTATTTTTATTGTGGTAAATCTGGACATGTGTAGGCAGATTGCTGTAAGAAGCAAAATGACATGAGTAATGAGGGCAATGAAAGTTTGTTTGTTATGTGACGTGATTAGTGTTGTGTTGAAAAATGATGTATCCGCATGCAATGATGATGTATGGTATGTGGATTCAAGTGCTTTGAACCACATGATTAGTCATGGGGAGACGAGTGGTTCAAGGACATGAAAAATCTTAAAAAGCCAGGATTTGTTGAAACAGGGGGGATGATACTACTTATCCGATTGCCCATGTTGGAAATGTGCCATTGTCTATGTAGAAGGGAAAGGTGAAGTATCTTGCAGATGTACTTCACGTTTCCAAATATTACAAAGAATCTGGTTTCTATTGGCTAGATGATTGAGCAGGATTTGCAAGTGTGCTTTAACCCTGATGGTTGTTATGTGCCATTGTCTATGTAGAAGGGTAAGGTGAAGTATCTTGCAGATGTACTTCACGTTTCCAAATACAAAGAATCTGGTTTCTATTGGCTAGATGATTGAGCAGGATTTGCAAGTGCGCTTTAACCCTGATGGTTGTTATGTCGAAGACTTTAAAGACAAGTGTAGGGTGGTTGCAAAAGGCAATAGAGTGGGCAAAATGTTTACACTAGATGTAAATATGCCTAAAGTGAAAGCTGCAATGTTTGCATAGGGTTCAAGAGTTGTTGCAGATATATACATTTGGCATAAGAGCCAAATCTAAGTGATCTAAGTGATTGAAGTGTTGCTTTGCAGTCCTCTTGTTTTTCATCATTTACTCACTTCCAGAGATTTTAAGCCTTTGTTGAGAAGGAAAAAGGCATGCAAATAAAATTCCTTAGATTAGATGGTGGCGGAGAGTATTTCTCCAATTAGTTCAATGATTTCTTGAGAAAGTAGGGAATCAAGAGACATTTGACATATAGGTACACTATGCAACACAATGGTGTTGTAGAAAGGACAAATAGTTACATTGCAGAAGTGGCATGTGTCTTGATGTCTGAAAAGAATATGATAGATTATTTTTGGGTAGAATCATTATAGCATCTTTTGTTTACATTATGAACAAGACCTTTTACTCTACAGAGATGTTCATGGTATGATGCCTGAACAGAAGTTTATAAGCATAAAACCAAATGTGTCTCACTTGAAAGTGTTTGGGTGTATTACTTATATGCATGATCCTCATGAAGTGAAAACAAAGTTAGATCTAAAGGTAGAGAAATACAACTTCATTGGTTATGCTCTGGAGCAAAATGGTTATAGATTTTACAACCTACCACTAGTGAGATGCAAGTAAGCATAGAGATGTTATCTTTGATGAGATGAGTAGCTAGTATGCAACCAATGAAGGAAACAAAAGATGCAAATATAAGAAGTAATGATGCTTAGTGGACCTAGAGAGTCCTCTAGTGTTAATCCATGGTTAGGTAGGTTGAGAATAGATGTAGGTACATATGTATCATCCAAAGGGAAGGAAAACATAGATCAACCTTTTGTGCATAATATGTTAGTAGGTCACTCATATGTGGATGATGACTCTAGTGGCTCCGAGTAGAGCCTTGATGGGGAGCTTGGCATTCTGTTAATGGTTAATATTGAAATAATACACCAAAACATCTATACGTGACATTGGGGATATGGCCATTTAGTTGAAAGGTCTTAAAGCCACATACATATGGTATATTATGGTTGAAGGAAGATCAAAAATAGTATATTCCAGGTGCCTATTGCATGTGGATAGAGGTTCAAACTTAGATCCAAATCTAGGCAATTTTGGAGATGTTACTTCAAGATTAGATTAGAGTTTTGCTTAAGGGTTATCCATGCCCTTAATACATCGTACTCTAGCCTATTTAAAGGCATTGATCTAATATAAGAGTACACCACTCTTATATGGTATTATGGTTAAGGAGGATCTAAAACAATATATTCTAGGCACCCATTGCAAGTGAGAAGAGGTTCAAACTAGCATCCAAATCTAGGGAATTTTGGAGATGTTGGAGGTTTTCACTTCAAGAGTAGATTAGGGTTTTGAAGGGCTAACTATGCCCTTAATCCATTAGCATATTTAAAGATATTGATCTAATGCAAGAGTACGCCACTATTATCCATGTTAACCCATTATTAAAGCATCATCTTGAAGCATTTTATCTAATTATTTGAGGAAGGCCATCAATCTCATGCTCTAAGGTGCCATAGTTTTACTTTCCCAAAACAATGAGTTTTCTCACTAATCCTTGACTAATATAGGATTAATATAGTTTAATTATGTCTTCCTCATGTGAATCCTTAAATGCCAAGCATCTCAAGCGCAAAAAAAAGGCAAGATGTCAAAGACCAAAACCAAAGTAGATACTGAACTATGGTACCATCAGTATACCAAAAGTCAAGGTTTTTCTACTCACATGCATCTTTATGGTGACAGGGGTTTCTAGCATATCATAAATCTTTATGTGAGGGTCTAAAAATTATTCTTGATGTTAGTCATGAACTCTATGGTCAAGTGGGGATGCCCATGTAGCCATTGCTTTCAAATAGGAATGTGTGTGATGCCATTCATTATTTTAATTCCATATGTGAATGTATGTAAATCGGGTCAATATTTGTGTACTATGAGATGTGCCTTTTGTTTATATCATTTTCTAGGATTAATGTGTTTAATTAGTTGTGTGCATTGGTATGATATAGTCAAGATTAATCTGTTTAATCTGGTTGACTAAAATTATTTAGTGTAGGCGATGATTGAGTGTCAGACTATGAGTTAGTCGCAGGTGGAACATGCGTTGGACCACAATGAGATATCTTGGAAGACATGTGATCACCTCTTAGGTTTTCATATTTGGAATCTAAATTATTGGAAGGCTTTAGTCTTAAAGTGTTGTATATACCATGTAAGATTTCTCCCTCTAGCTTTTGAGGTGTAAAGGTGTAAGAACCTCCCCTTTTGTTCTTGTAATTATTCCCCTCTCTGAAATAGAAGAAAGATCTTGTTTTACCCTATTTTGGCCTAGAGAGAGAAAATGTCTAGAGAGAGATAATCCAAAATTGAGATATCTTTGGATATAAAAATCCTCCTAGTGTCTAAAATGGATTCCCTTGAAACAGAAGTTCAAAATGAACTTTTCAATGTGCATTAGGAATTAATTGAAAATGGTATAAGGGACCTTAGTCTAAGGGTCCTTAGTCTAAGGGTCTACATTTTCAGAAATTTTTGGATTATGGTCCAATTAAGGTTCCAATGGGCCAATTGGATTAATCCAAGAGTTGGGATGAGATAAATCCAAAAGAATAAAAGAAATACCCAAAAATGAGTAAATGCTCACATAAGATGAAGAGTTGACTGAGTACAAGGTTTATTAGTTAAAAATTATGAGATATTACTAAAAAAATGAGATATTTTGAAATAATGATGCATTTTTGACACCTTGGTAAAAGGAACGGGGGACTCTTGAGGTAGGCGCCTCTTTCACATGTGTGGAAGGGTTTTTAATTCAAAAAAATTGTGATATTTTTATATCTCCTCTCTCCTAGATCAAACCAAATCAAAAAGGGAGTCAAACTAGTCCAAATCTTGTCCAAATTGAGTCAAATTGAACTTGGAAAATTCTAGAACCCAGTTGGACTTGGTTAGTGGCCTCCCTCACCTATAAATAGACCCTCAGTCATTTGTAATGGAATATGGGAGCTATACCATGCCAATATTATATTAAAATAAATATATTTTCTATTATTCCTTAAAATTTTCTCTCTCTTGGGAGCTTGGAGCTCTCTCTGTCTACAACAACTCTTGGAGTTGCTCTTCTCCTCTTGGTGGACCAATTGGTTGGTCGAGGGCTTCACTGCAATTAGAGAATCAAGCCAAACTTGGAGGTAAAATCAAATTTTATGGTTTTTTCTAATTTTCTCAATAACTTTCTTCTTCTCAATCCCTCTCAAGCTTGAGAAGCTTTCTAAATGATTGTTTTAATTCAAATCAAGCTTTCCCTTAGAGTCTTAATGTTTAATTAAGAGAAAGTTAATCTTTATGCTTATTTGTAATGCTTTCTTTAAGTAAATCTCTCTCTCTAAAAGAATAGCCATCTTATGGCTAAATCTCTTGGAAAAGGATGCTTCTCAATGATAGTCTGTTAATTCAAAGCTAAACTCTAGGCTTGATAAGCTAGAGATTAAGAAAATGATATTTTCATGATTTTATGCTATTAAAATAATATTAGTAAATTCTTTTAGATTATTTATGAGTAGTTAAAAACTACTGTAATTCATTCTAAATGAGAAATGGATTATCCTAACAAATTGGAAAAAGAGGAATGTTGAAATTAGATCAATCTAGTGGGATACTCATAGTTATGTTTACTTTTATGGTTAAAATTATGATTTAAATTCATAGTTTGATTTTAAGCATAAAAGAGGAACTACTATCATATTTTCATTACAAGCTTTTACTCTTTTAGGAAAAATTGAAAATTATCAGTAATAGCGGCGAAGTTATAAAATTTTCAGAAAATAATACATATCTTATTTTTATGCATAATTCTAAAAGAGGACTTCCCACCATATTCTAGGATTGGATATCCTATGCAAAAAGAATGATTTTCATCATATTCATGAGAAATATTTTTTTGTAATTATGCATAATTAATTGACTTTGAGAAAAGAGTAATTTTTGGTAAATTTATTTTTATGCAAAAAGAGGAATTCCCATGATATTTAAGATCCAAGCAATTAAATGGTAAAAAGAGGAAGTTTTGGCATAATTCAAATTATGAGTATTTATCAAAAGTGAAACTTTGAGCATTATTAACTTTATTGGGAAATATGGGTAGAATTTATTTTTGTAAATCCCATGATCTTTTACTCAAAAAGAAGAATATTGAATATAGTTTACTTGAGAAATTTGAGAAAGAATATGAGAAAACTTGGATAATTCTTATTTAGAAAAGAGAATCTAGAATCCCTGGGAGAATCGAGGATCCAATGAGTAAACGAAAGTTTAGAATTAATTCTCATTAATGAAGCTTAAGGAATAAAAATACAATACTTAAATGCTCTTTCTAAAATTTTACTATTCAATTCTGATAAGGTTTATTTTCCCTTTTTAAACCTTCAACAACACTCTGTTGATACGTAGATTCAATGGGATCGAGAAAAAGTAACGTTAACTAGGCCAAACAATTGGCAAAAACTTAGAAAAGTCCTATCAGTATCGAGAGTAGAAAATGGTACTAAAAGTGGATGTGATAAGATGTGATGTGGATCTGAATGAATGTAAATGAATGTGATGGGATGTAAATGGATGCGATGTGATTAGATGAGATGTGAATGTGATAAGAGGAGATGTGAATGTGATGTGATGTGATGCGATGTGAGTGGATGTGATGAGATGTGATGTGATGTAAATGGATGTGGATGTGAATGTGAGGAGATGTGGATGAGATGTGATGTGATGTAAATGGATGTGGATGCGAATGTGAGGAGATGTGGATGAGATGTGATGTGATGTAAATGTATGTGAATATGAATGTGAATGTGATAAGATGTGAATGAGATGTGATGATATGTGAAAGGATGTGATGTGATAAAAATGGATGAGAATGAGATATAATGTGATAAATGTGCATGTGAATGAATGAATGGACGTGGATGAATGTGATGAGCTGTGAATGGATGTGGTGTGATCTGGATACATGTGGATATGATGTAATGTGGATGGAATGAATGGATGTGGTGTGATCTGGATACATGTGGATATGATGTAATGTGGATATGATGTAATGTGGATGGAATGAATGTGATGTGATATGGATAGATGTGGATGGAATGCATGTGATGTGATGTGGATGCAATGAAAGTGATGGGTGTGATGGGATGTGAATGGGAGTGATGAGATGTGAATGGGTGTGATGAGATGTGAATGGGAGTGATGGATGTGAATAGGTGTGATGAGATGTGAATGGGTGTGATGGATGTGAATGGGTGTGATGGATGTGAATGGGTGTGATGAGATGTGAATAGGTGCGATGAGATGAGATGAGATGTGAATGGGTGTGATGAGATGTGAATAGGTGTGATGAGATAAGATGAGATGTGAATAGGTGTGATGAGATGTGAATAGGTGTGATGAGATGAGATGAGATGTGAATGGATGTGAATAGGTGTGATGAGATGAGATGAGATGAGAATGGATGTGAATAGGTGAGATGAGATGAGATGAGATGTGAATGGAGGTGAATAGATGAGATGAGATGTGAATGGATGTGAATAGGTGTGATGAGATGAGATGAGATGTGAATGGATGTGATGAGATGTGAATAGGTGTGATGAGATGTGAATGGATGTGAATAGGTGTGATGAGATGAGATGAGATGTGAATGGATGTGATGAGATGTGAATAGGTGTGATGAGATGAGATGTGAATAGGTGTGATGAGATGTGAATGGGTGTGATGAGATGAGATGTGAATAGGTGTGATGAGATGTGAATGGATTATTAAAAGACTAAGGTCATGTAAAAGGGTAGGAGAAGGGTGTGTGTGTGAATGGGTGTGATGAGATGTGAATAGGTGTGATGTGATGAGATGAGATGTGAATAGGTGTGATGAGATGAGATGTGAATAGGTGTGATGAGATGAGAATAGGTGTGATGAGATGTGAATGGATGTGATGAGATGAGAATGGATTATTAAAAGACTAAGGTCATGTAAAAGGGTAGGAGAAGGGTGTGTGTGTGAATGGACTTACGGTCCACTAGCTCACCTATTTAAAAGCCAAGCTAGAAGGCATTTGGGTGGACAAAGGCCAAGTTGTATGCATAAGCAACTTAATAAACAAGATTTGTTCTTGTATTTTTTGGGTCTCTCTCCTCCACTCAACTTGACATAGCATAAGCACCACGTTTTCTTAACATGGTATTAGAGCTTGGGTAGATTAGGTCACATTTTGTGTGGTGTAGACTAGGTTATCCATAACTCACTACTTGTGGAGATGAACCCCCAGACAGTGGAGGCCTTCCTGCTGCTTGTGGAGGCCATGTCTTGGCTTGCTTCCAACTAGGAAGATGAAGCACATCACCGGGCGCTCAAGAACGTAGAGTCAATTAAAGGTTTTCTCCTGTCTCAGCTATGCCATTGTGTTCTGAGTAGGCCGATGCACAGTTCTGCAGTGCTGGAGTTCGTAAAGCTATACGCCTGCTGTGTGCAACTATAAGACACATTAGCTTAGGGCTTTTGAATCCCTAAGCCTCAAGGTTCTACAGCCAAGAAATCAGCCTCAATAGCTGCTCATCGTGTGCGCTAGAAGCAAAAGACGAGGCTGCTCCTGTTTTTTCCATGAAAGCTTCTTCAAAAGCTTGATAATAGTGTTTATCATAAACACTAATAGTGTTAATTAACACTAATGATATAACTAATCCAAGAAAGGGGAGCCATTTCAGAGTGTTTCTAAACACTAAGAGTGTTCTTAAACACTAATGGTGAATCTAATCACCAATGCAAGTGTCATTACACGCTAAAAATGTGCCCTTAAGCACTAATAGTGTTGCTAAATACTAACGGTGATCTTAATCACCAAAGAAAGTGTTCTTTGACACTAATGAAACTCATCTCCATCATAATTAGTGGTTGGGTGTTGCATGACAAATGAAGATTAATACAAGGATGCAACAAAAAAAGATACTTAGGGCTCTTGTAAAGAGTTCCACTTTGTAGATGAATGTGGGAGAGGGCTTGACAATAATCCCACATGGGAACTTTTGGGAGTTCTAGAATTTTTGTATAAAAGGTGGCTCATTTGAGAGCATGGACACATTGGGAAAACTCATGTTTGAGCTCTCTTGAGACTAGCTCTCCCTCTTCTTCCATAGAGGTGCAAGCTCTTCTCTCCCCCCATCTACATTGTTGTAAGTTCTATTCTTTTGTTAATTCAATGCAATGAGTTGATATTTGTCTCTCTTCTCATGTCAATTCTCTTGTGTGCATGTTTCTTATTGAGAGCTTCAAGGATTGTGTGCATGCTAGGGAAATGAGTATTTGAGAATGAAGAATGCTTTGATCTTGTGTAAGCAATAGCTAAGCTTTCTTCTTGTTTGGATGTATAGATGAGTGGAATGTGGACTTGAGTGAGCAATAGCAAGATTGAGCTTGAGTGTGTGTTGAGTCTATGTCAATAGTAGTAGTTTTCTTAGCAATCTCTCCATCAAATGGATAAGCTTTTGTGCACCGGTACGGGTTGAATCCCTAGCTCCGAAAGGGATGCAAATCCCATTGGATTGAGCTAAGTGTGGATCATACTACTCTTGCTACAAGTGAGAGAGTTATTCCGTCTCTCCATTGGCGCCGCCTGCTGCCGGGGATAAGACTCAAAACCGGTTGAGAAGCTTGCATTACTATCACTATTTCTTTTTGTTTTTAGGTTTAGGGTTAGCATGAGTGTGGAATCTCGGAGCTAGTGATTAGAAGGAAAAAAATAGATTAATACTTACTTGTGCGGTTGAGATCTACTCCCGCTAATGTTTTCTCATTCATGTATATGCTTTCCATGGTTGTTGTCATTGATGTATTCGTGTTTTGTTCATAGATTAGAGTTAAAAAAGCATTTTCCTAAATAGGTCAAACTAAACGCTACAACCAGTACCATAAGCCGATAACTTTAAGGCTAACAACATGAATGTTAGTAGTCGGTAGTAATTTAAAAAAAAAAACAGCCGCTCTGCGAACGTGGAAAACTGGCTGAAAAAAGAAGAAGGAAGTGAAGGCTGTGTGGAAGAGGAAACGAAGGCCGCTGAAGGCCACGAAAGCACTGTCCAGGAGTGGTGGCCATTGAAGAGAAGAGAAGGGAGGTGTGGGAGGCCCAGGCGACCTGCGGGTGAGGTGGCCGAAGGGCTGGCCGCGTGCATAGGGCTAAGCACGAGCTTCATACTGGCCGGCGGTGGGGTGGCTGGCAGCTAGAGGCGACTAAGGGTGCGAAGTGGGCGCAAGCAAAGCGAAGGTGGCGACGAAGGCGGCCGAGTGTGAAGGCGACGGTTGCGAAGGCGGTTGCAGGGCAGCTGTGTGGAAGCGTGGAGGTGACCGATTGTGCAGGGAGGCAGCGTCGTGAAGTAAGCAGAGGCGGTGGCTACAGGCAAGGCGGGGAGGTCCAGGAGTTGAAGGCTGGCCGGCAAGCAGAGGTGGTGGTGAGGTGAAGCTCCTGCAGCTGTAGAAGGCGGCGGTTGAGGGAGAGCGGCGAAAGCGAAGAGGAGCAAGCTGATATAAGAAGCGGTGGCGCAGCAGCAGAAGAAGGCGAGAAGGGACCGGCGGCATCCGTTGAAGGCGTCAGGCGAATGAAGTGGCAGAGAAGACGCGAGGAGGCACGTGAAGGGAGCGAGGAATCCGGAGCCTGTGCACCTTTCAATTTTTTTTTATTTTTTTTAATTTAATTTTTTATATTTTTTTATATTCTTAAATAAAAAATAATAAAAAAAATAAAAAAAATAATATTTTTTTTAAAAAAAAAAAGAAAAAAGAGAATAAAAAAGAAAAAAAGAAAGAGAGAAAAGAAAGAAAAATTTAAAAAAAAGAAAAAAAAAGAAAAAAAAACAATTTTGGTGTTTTTATTTTGAGTCCATATTCTTTGCATAATTTGCATTTAAAAAAAAAAACTTTTGTAAATTTTTTGCACAATTAGTATTTTTGTGAAATTAGTAAGAAATAAAAAATAAATAAATATAAAAAAAAGAGAAGAAAGAAAAAAAAAGAGAGAAAAAAAACACGAGAAAAAAACAATTAAATTCAAATTTTTTTTTGAATCCAGTGTTCCTTGTTTAAATTTTTGCATAATTAAAGTAGTTTGCATTTTAGAATTTTTGTAATTATTGCATAATTAGTAAATTCATATTTTTATATTTGGCACGAAATTTATTAGTTAAAAAAAAAACAAAACAAAACAAACAAACAAACAAACCAAAAAAAAAACAACAACAACAACAACAATAAAAGGAAAAAAAAATTTGATAAATTAAGTATTTTTTAGGAGTCTACTTTTTTGCATATTTTATAATTCTTCATTTAAATTTTTTGCATAATTAGAATTTTTCTGCATTTTTTAATTTTTGTAACTTTGTGCATAATTAGTATTTTTTTTAGTGTGATTCATAATTTTTGTAATTAAATTTTAAAAAAAAATATAAAAAATAAAAAAACATAAAATCATTTAAAAAAAATCATAATTAAATAAAAATAAGAAAATAGAATAGATAGTTACGCCCACATACTCCTTTTAGTTGCATTTAGTGATTAGGTAGGTTAAATAAAATATATATATATATATATATATATATTTTTTATTTAAAAACAAAAACAAAACAAAACAAAACAAAAACACATAAAAAAACCAAAAAAAATTTGACCTTATGCACTTGCGGTCGGGACGTCTTGTAGATTCTGCCATAGGGCCTAGGGCACCTTCTAGAGTACCTACGCAGGAAAGTGGGACCCAATCGATAGGAAATTTGGCAGATATTGCTGAAACCCTTTCTGAATCCCAATCCGATACCCTTTCCTCTAGAACAACTAGTTCATTGTCCATGGACAATCTAGGGCCGACAAATAGTCATCCCGTAGCCCCAAATAGGACACCCTCAAGATCCTTTAATCCATTTGAAGCCGACACCATGGGGTTAACACTCAATGTGAGACTCCAATATGTCTACACAAATGCTCAAGGAGCTGAGATCTTTAGGGATCCACAACAACGGTATCTTGTTAAGATCGCAGACATTTTCTCAGAACTTGATAGAGCACCTCTAGTCAATGACCAGGGTAACATGTACATGGGTGGAGATGGTGTTCGCTACGAAGTCACCTACCATCCAGAAAAGGTAGACAAATTAGGGGAGCTCTCTAAAACCGAGTTCTTAGACTTATCAGAACTTTCCAGAGCAAGGGAGTCTAGAGATGACTGGCTCATTGAGCCTGACATGCCTGGACCTTCCAATGCCCAGTCCTCAAAGCCATCCATAGATGATTTACTTCTTGTAGATCTAAATTTGGAGCGGGATAGGAAAGGCAAGAGTAAAATGGATCAGGGGGCTGAAAGCCAATGGGAGTTTGTACGACAAATTCCAGTGACAAAGGTCTTACAGGATGGCCCACTTCAAGAGGTCTATAAGGACTCGTTAGAGGGATATTATGCCACAACTAGATTACCACAGCTGGATCTTCCTCTAGCTCATGTGGTGGTAGTTGAGAAGCTTGCAGGACACATGAACAGAATAATTGATAAATGGGCCAATGAATACCGAACCTTAGATTGGAAAGAGATTCGAGAACTCACGTGGAAAGGACATCCATTATTCATGGAAGTGTTCTCAACAAATACAGCCAAACCAGGAGAGACAGCCTTTCTTGGAGAAACTGTTGCTCCTCCCCTACGGGAGTTCACTAGAGAGGGACCTTCAACATCTAAGTGGACCACTGCTAGTAGCCCAACTCTAGCACCAAGATATCGTCCTACGCCAAATGTGCGACCACAGGTCACATCACACCAACATCTTTCTCACTATGACAATCGGAGGGTAGAGGAGTCAACTCGGCATCCCATAAATGCACCTCCTGAAATGCGGGTGACAAGATCTTTGGAGGGGTTTGGTGAGGCTGGTAATAGGGTACCCGCACCAATTTTGGAAACATGTGGACCATCTTTCCAAAGAGAGGAACAATTTCCACTAAGAGCGAGAGGCCGTAGGCCCTATGATGAGTATTCAAGACAAGTAAGGCCATCAACTCTTCAGAAACTGGTAAAGAAGTATGAAGGGTCGGGAGATCCATACGACCATGTAGCAGCATTTAGGCAAGCAGTTCGAGCTGAGCAAGTGGCTGATAAGCATACTCAAATTGAAGGATTTGGACTCACTCTTGAGGGAAAAGCCCTGGCTTGGTTTCAGGCATTAGAGGCTTCAGACAAATCTTCTTTACGAGTTTTGGAAGAGAGATTCATTGCTGCTTTTTCCTTGATGGGAATACAACATGACACGGTAGCACACATCTACTCTTTCAAACAAGGTGAGAATGAAAGTGTTAGAGACTGTGTAAATAGAATGAAGCAGTACATTAATCGTTGCCCTGAAGATGAGAAGCCCGCCCAAAGTCGATTAATTTCTCTCTTCTTAAAAGGCCTCAAAAAATCGACACTGCATACACATCTCTATGCGAAGAAGCATACAAGTTTCAATGAGTGTTGCCATGATGCTATGGATTTCACCGATAACTTCAAATTCCAGGATGGTTCTGGCCCTGAGGTGAAACCTAGAGATCAGTGGGGTGATGACCAAAGATCAGGGTCTAGCGCGCTAGTAAATCCAGACCAGATAGCTAACCTAGTACTAAGGAGATTGGGACAGACCTATCGTCCACCCATGCAGCCACAACAACAGCAGCAGAGAATGAGGAGTGTACTTCCTACAGGTCCTCATCTTTGTGGAGCATGTGGCGGTGACCATAAAACAGAGGACTGTAATACCTTTTCTCCTCTAGTCACAAACCAACCCACAAAGAAGTGGTGCCAAGCCTGTGCTTGGAACTTTACCCACACTACACAGGAATGCACTCGCATTGCGAGAATGAGACAGGAACGTGAGCAGCCAAGGGGTGGAGTGGCTCCACAAATGTATCAACAGTATACTAGTTTTGAACGTAAGCCACCGATGGCACAAGAGCAAGCACGACCTATTCTTGGTGCTTAACCTCCTGCTCCAGGGACTGCTCCTGTGAGGGTTGTTGACTACGACAATTCAAATATGTGTAGAGACTTGGTAAACCCAGGCTATGTGGAGGAGGAATATGTATCATATTCATCCAAAGAAAATATCTTTGAAAGTCCCGCATACCCAAGCCCAGCACTGATGGACGTTCAACCAGGGGAACAAAACTCTTTAATGTTGCTAGGCGGCTACCAACCTAGGACTCCAGGCCCCTCAGGTCAATGGCAGCCAAGGAAAGTAGAGGCCAAACCAATGGGCTCCTGTTATGAGTGCGGAGAACCCCATTGGGCTTGTGATTGTCCACATCGCTTGTGCGCTTTTGCCGCACAGGTCGTAGTAGCTGGGGACTTACCGAGCACCGTATGCGATCCACGAATGGCTGCAAGCATACAACCAGGGAAGGAAGCTCAAACAGAATGCCAAAGGGTGTGAAACTCACCGCTCAACCGCCGCCTTGAAGGATTCCCGCGTCGCAGCCGTGAAGGAGGAGCCGCCGTCGCGCCGCTCTACCGCCTCGCCACCGCCGCCGTGCCGCTACACAGTGCGCTCGATCGCTCTCTCGCTCTCTCTCTCTCTCTCTCTCACACACACACGCAGGAGAAGGAAACCAAAGAGATAAGGCAAGAGCACTCTTGTATTCACAACACATGAGAATGAGGATTTTAGGGTTACATTTGACTCTTATAGGTGACTTGGCCGTTCACACTTGGGTGCCCATACATGGCCGGCCGACCCTAACCCTTATCCTACTGATATCCAAGGTGCGCCTCTCACCGGCGATCACCCAATCCCTTTATCCTTAACATATGGTGCCGACAAGCCCGGCCCATGACTCAGAATATTTAAATTAATGACGTAAAACATAGTGCGTTCGCCATGGGTTAACATGCCCCCCTTCCTGATGTAGATTCCGTCCTCGGAAGCTATGGCATGGTAAGCTCGAGAGGGTTGTTGTGGTAGACCGTCTGCAAAATAGGGAAGTAGAGTGAAAGTATGCTAGAATTCAAAAGATATAAAGTGTAGAAATTCAAGCATGCTAGACCACAATGGATGTTGCTATGAGAACTTAGTTTAAGGGTCACATGAATGAGCTAGTGTAGCAAATTAACAGGAGTTTAGAATTATTGAAAGTAAATCAAGAGTAAGCAAGGTGTCAAAGGTTAATCAAAGTTTATAAGTGGCCTAAGTCAAGGAAAATAACCAAGCTTAATAAATAAACACATGACCACACTGTGTCTACTCTAAGAACAAGTTAATACCACAAGTCTAGGGAAACAAGAAACATCAGAGTTACAGGAGCTTGTTGCCTCTCTTTTTTTTTTCTTTTTTTTTTTGCACGTGACAATTTTTACACACAATGGCGACCTTCCTAAGGCAAAACTAACATCGATCCTGGTACCATGTTTAACACAAGGCATTATCCAGGAATCTATTAGCTCACTTTAGGCAAGGCTACCCCCTACCAACCAAGGCATCGGTCTAGAGTAGAATACTCCTCGCCTACCAAGTATCGATAAGGCGATAGTCCAACATTAAAGCACATCATAGACTTGTATTGCCATTTATTGTAGGCTTTTTTTTTTTTGGTTTCTTTTGATCTTCGCTCCTGAACTAAAATGTGTTCTTACATCCTTACGACAAGGGGTAAAAGCTATGTCCTAGAGGTCAACACACACACAGCCAGGTGTTCAAACATTAAGATGGTTTGACCCTAGACCTAAGACAATCGTATTCCAAGGTTAACTAAAGACGTCATGCTGCCTAGGAATATTTCCAATAAAGTTAAGCTCATTAATGATTTACACTAGTATGCAAGCAACTTCAAAAACTAAGTAGTACATTGACAATTTCCATGTGGTCATGCCTTATAGTTTATGAAATTAATTGAACAGTAAAAACGAAAGAGAGTGGGTATGGAAGAATTACACCTGTAATTGGAGATCTCCTTGATTCGATGAGACAGCTTGCAATTTGATGTAGATATATTTTGATGAACGTTGCGGCAGTCTCAGGACTTAAAAGCGAACCCACCTCAAACTTTTTTAACCTGTACAATCAACTAACAAGCACTATACCTCGAGAGGCACATCAGTGTGAAAATTTCAAGATTTGTTTAAGGAATCTAAACTAGAAAAAACTTGGAAACACTAACCTACCTACCAGTCACCACACTACTACTGAGGATACGGTAAGAGGATGTTGTAGAGTCCTTACTCTAGCCCTAAGGCTAAGCCTCTATCCGCATCATCCAAACAAATAAAGTCAACCTCAGTAGTACCATGAGTTTCATCCGGCCATTCATCATTGTCAGATATTTCCTTTTCATTTTCCCATCCACATAAACTCATAAAAAATGTAACCATGCGAGGATAGTCATCTTGTGGAAAAGGAAAGCATTGGGCTATCGGGGATATGTCCTCTACGGAGTAGGGGTCAGTCATGGTCAATAGGCGAATTAGCCATTCTAATTCCTCAATATTTTCCTCTTTGGCTAGTACATCTATATGATCCCATTCAGTTTCAATTACAGGATAGCACATGTGGAATATCTGAGAAAGGTACAGATGATACCTCTCACCAAAGGTAGGAGTGGATGAAGTGTATGATGATGGGGCATCTGCCATATCTGCAAACACAGATATAGCATCAGTAGGTTTATGACAGGACAATCTAGTTCTTGATTGTTTACGGATATTTCTCTTGTTTTTGTGCTCTTGCTCTTTTTACTATTTTTTGTTTTTCTTTTCTTTGTTTTTGTTTTTTTTTAAATGTATGAAGCTATATATATACATCCCCTTGAATTTGGCAATTACATGGTCAGGGGAGAAGGTTATAAGGAGGAAGCATTAGAATGTCGAGCGTGAGTACATGCTCCCCCTTTCCTTGGGTAGATCATATTATTTGCAATGATGTTGCAGCCTCTTGGAACCAATTTGTCCAGCGGGTCATAGGTTGTGATGTGGGCAGATAGCTTTTTATGACCCTTGTGGCCACATTCAATTGTAGAGATGGTAGTGTACGCTCCCATTGACGAATGGAGGAAATGGTTTCCGACGATACTATTACAAGGGTTTTTTGTTGGGTGTTGGCAAGAGTAGGTGTAGAGCATGTAGAAACTTCTATATCAGCGTGTGCCTGGCATGAGGAGCTAGAAGCTTCATGTGGCTCCCCCCTTCCTGAGCTAGGTGGTAATGATCGATATCGTTTGGGAATCCAAACTAACTCTAGAAGAAGTGGTGTGGAGCACTCTGTTACCTTTCCCTTACCACGATCTTGAATTATCGTTGGGGTGGCAACAATTGGTTTGCAAGATTTTACAGGTGATGTAGAGGGATTCAGCTTATGTTTAGGGACCCAAATCTGGTCATTTCCCTCGTAGTACCCTTGGGCTACTAATAATTTTTTAGGGATCCATCGCGATGTTACATTGCCCTTTCTCGGGTGGGTAGCTGCTTTACTTTTACGAGGCTTCTTGGTGGCTGAACGAGATTGAGCAGGGGAAGTAGCTGTTAACGAAGCTTTGGGGACCCATTTGTATGTACTCTTTGGCATAGTAAGCGAAGCTTTAGGGACCACCTTGCCTGTTTCCACTCTTGGCGTTGAATCGTTAGAGGGGTGGAAAACAATCAAAGATGGTTTTGCCACTGGACTTTGTGATTTTTCATTGTCTAGCATTTGAGTTAATGACTTAGGTGCGGGATTTTGAGCGGTCAGACTGAGTGTTGGTTCTTGCGTTGTGACTCGTCTGGTTGCCCAATCGATATTGCACTTGGTGGCCATAATCCATTTGCGCCCTAAGTTTACAGTCCCTTCCATGGTACCAGCAGGCATAACCAAAAAGCTTTGAATTATGGTTCCGGAGTGTGCAGAATTCCTGAGACAGGGGTTTTCTTCTTGTTGATTCCTTGAACTTGGATAGAACTCTTGGTTAAAGGTGGTTTTCCCAGTTGACACCACACGCCATATGATAGCAAATTGTGTTGAGCTCCTGTATCCAATAATGCATTATACAGCACCTCCCCGTAAGGACTCTGTAACTCAATTGGGTACCTTAGAGGTGGGTCAGATTCCAGTGCATCCTCTTCTGCTTCCTCGAAAAATACTTGCGTAATTCCCAAGTTGGCTTCTCGTTGTCTCCTAGCACGCTGTTGACGTTCTTTGGCTTCGACTCTTGCTTGTATCTTTTTAAGCTCAGCCTGTTCTTTAGCTGCCTTCTTTTGATGGATTGCATGTAACTCCTCTTGGCTTAGGGGGTCATAGTATCTTTTGAATTTACTCCCATTAAGGAATCCAATGGTTTCAACTCCGTCGAGAGTCTCCACTCTGATGGTACCTTGCGGTGTAATTTCACATACTCTATACGGTCCCTTACCAGCATATTTGAGCTTCTTCTTTTCGTTTCGCACTCCATATATGCATCAAGACTTTATCCCCAACCTTGATGTCCTTGTCCTTTAGATGGCGATCAAACCATTTTTTCCTTCTATCCTTCTCCACAAGGGCATTGTATACAGCCAATTGTCTTTCTTCGTTTAGCCGCTCAAGGATATATAGACGCTCTACTAAGGGATTACCATCCCAACCCTCTTGAGTAGCAACACGAAGACTAGGAATGACAAATTCCCATGGCATGACTGCTTCTTGGCCATATACCATTTTGAATGGTGTGCAATTAATAGCCACTTTGTACGCAGTACGATAGGCCCATAAAGCTGTCGTGAGCTTTAGATCCCAATCCGTGCGATGAGCTTCAACTGTCTTTGTCAAAACAGAGATTAAGGTCTTGTTGGTACTCTCGGCTTGGCCATTCGCTTGCGGATAATAAGGAGTAGATTTATGATGGGATATCATGAAATTTGTTGTGAGCTCCTTAATCACTTCATTTATAAAATGCGTACCATTGTCGCTCACAAGTTCAAAAGGACAACCGAAGCGTGTGATTATATTTTCAAAGAGGAACTTGGCTGTTGTCCTCGCATCTGCCTTACGGGTTGCTTTCGCTTCAGCCCATTTGGTCATATAGTCAGTGGCCACAATAATATAGCGAGATTGTGTGTTTCGGGCCGCTGGGCTAATTGGACCTACAAAGTCTAAACCCCACTTTTCAAATGGTTGGTTTACTTTGATTGGATGTAGGGGCATCTGATCTTTCCTCTGGGGTTTCTTATATCGTTGGCATTCATCGCAACCCTTCACAAAGAGTGATGCATCTTGGAACATAGTGGGCCACCAATACCCTGATTGTAAGATCTTTCACGCAGTTAAGTCTCCTGAGAAGTGACCACCGGCTACGCCCATATGTGCCTCTTGCAAAATGTATAGATACTCATCCTCTCGGGCACAACGCCTAAGAACGTCATCCTTTCCTCTTTTATAAAGAGTCCCAGCTATCAGGCAATAGGGTTCGCATTCTTTGATTAGCTTTCGAGCTAGATCTTTACGAAGCTCCTTGGGTGGAAAGCCATTAACCAAAAAGTTAACAATCTTCTCACTCCATTCAGGCATTGTCTCCACCATGAACAGGGAAGTGTCCGGTAAGTCATCATCAACCCCCGTAGGAGCCTCACCATTAGGTATGCGAGACAAATGATCAGCCATAACATGTTTCTTGCCAGGTCTCACAACAACCGTGAAATCAAACTCAAGGAGAATCAATAGCCATCGTGTGATTCTTCCTCTGGAGCATGGTTTGTTTACCAGATACAATAATGCTTGATGATCCACATAGAAAACAAACTTGGTGGCAAGGAGGTAATAACGAAATTTCCTTACTGCATATATCATTGCCAACCCTTCTCGCTCCGTAGTGGTGTAGTTCATCTCAGCATCGTTCAACTGGCGACTGGCAAAGCTAATGGGGTAGTCTAGCTTATGTTCTCCAGGTTGAGTTAACACACACCCAATAGCAAAGTTTGATGCATCAATATGCACATGGAAGAGTAAATCCCAGTTAGGCATTCTCAAGATTGGAGCACTCGCCAAGGCCTTCTTTAATAGCTCATAGGCACGGTCACATTCTTCGGTCCAAATAAACTCGATAAGAAGCTTATACAATGGTCGAGCTATCTCGGCGAAGAATAGAATAAACCTTCAATAATAACCAACGTGGCCCATAAAGCGTTGGACTCCCTTGTAGTTGGTGGGTGGGGGTAATTCCAGAATGACCTTGATTTTACTCTCGTCAGTAGAAATCCCATTTTTGGACACTATATGCCCTAAGATAACTCCGTGTTTAACCCAGAATTGGCATTTGAAAGGATTCAAGGAGATGCGATATAATCTACACCTTTCAAATACTTTTCGTAAACACATCAAGTGCTCATCCCAAGAGGAGTGAACACAAAGATCGTCTAAGAAAGCTTCACAGAAGTCCCTTAGATATTCCTTAAAGGCTGTGTTTATCAATCGTTGGAATGTTGCAGGTGCATTGGTCAAGCCAAAAGCCATGACGCGAAAGGCAAACACTCCAAACTCCGTGATAAATGCTGTTTTAGCTTGGTCCTCGACTGCAATTGTGATCTGATTGTAACCCGAGTACCCATCTAAAAAGCTATATGCTTCCTTGCCTGCCACTCTTTCAAGCACATGTTCAGAATATGGCAAGGGGTAATGATCCCTTCTGGTGGCTGCATTAACCTTTTTGAGATCAACGCACACTCTGAGTTTCCCATTCTTCTTTGGTACGATGACTATCGGAGAAACCCATTCTGAGTGCTCAATAGGGTATATGAATCCACATTTTACAAGCTTTTCAATTTCCTCTTGTACAATCTTTGCGTACTTAGGATTCATTGGGTAGGGACGTTGCTGGACTGGTTTAGCAGTGCTAATCATTGGAATCGTGTGTTGCACCACCGAAGGTGGAACACCCTTCATATCATGATATGTCCAAGCAAATATGTCCTTGAATTCTTTAAGAAGCTTCGTAAGTGCAGCTTCTTCCGCCTTGGTGAGGTCTTGAGCAATAAAAACTGGTTTAGACTCCTCACCCGGATCTGCTAAGTCTATCTCCTTAACTACCGCAGGGCCATCGTAGACACCGCTACTCCCATTGGTAGGCGTTCGTTGGGCTTTTGTGTAGACTACTTTACGTTCCCCTGTGGTGAATGATTTGAAATGCTCGGGTGCGGGGTGTAAGTCTACTGGTTCTTGTTGTGCCCGTTTTTTTCTTTTAATTCCGCCTCCTTTTGTTGTTGAGCCAACTCTTGGTTTTGCCGCCTTCTTGCAGTACGACTTAGTTTCGGCTTCTCTTCGATTTCTAATTGGGCGACATCATGAGGTTGCGGAATACACCACATGACACTTTGGAGATATTGTCCCCAATTATTAGCTATCTTTCGATGAGCATCAATGGCTCCTACATAACTGAGCCATTCTGCAGTGGATCTTTCCTTGTTTATTGCAGTACGTACATTAGCTCGATAGCGTTGGCGCTTATGTCTCGTTTTCTTCTTACCAAGTTTTTGATTTTTGTTTCTATCAGATTCGGACTCACTTGGTCGATCTTCACTTTCGGATGAACTGCAGGAGGCCACTGTCCTAGGCCTTGAGCACCTTGATTCCACATTTGGGTGAATATTTGATTCATTTTCCCCATCAGGCTCAGGGTCAGTTTCTTCTTGAGATTCATACTCAGAGTTGCATTGGTCAGAGTCTTCGCTACTTTTAGTGTCGGTGGAGTTTTCCACGTTCTCGCCATCAGGAGTCAAGTGCATAACACCTATCATGTTTATTGGCACTAACGGTGGCATATCTTGCCCCTCAGGTGTTACCCAACTTGTGCCTCTATTTCCCCATGTGTCTATGGTTGCCGCTAGGTGTACCCAATCCACGTTATCCGACTCAGTCATACCCGGTAGGACATCCATGTAAGGAGAATCTTTCCCATCATCAGTCTCTTTTTTGCATGTATAGCAATACCTTAATGGGGCGGAGTGAATAGTGGTATCTGATCGATTATCAATGATAACCTTGCTTCCTAAAGGATGCGCACGACCATTCTCAAGATCAACTCGAATGATAGAGTCCTGGAATTGTAGATAGACATGGTTTTTCGACCAGTCATGCACCATTTGTGCTTCCCTCATGAAAGGACGTCCTAAGATCATTTGATATGACATAGGATGCTTGGAGAAATCCATTACAATGAAGGTATGTCGTACCTTGTATCCCAGAACCTTGATCTTAAGGTCCCTTAACATTCCAATAGGTTTAGCAATAGTTCCATTTGCCATCTTAACCACTATGTTTGTGACTTCGAGGTGAGGCCTTCCCATAGATTCCCAACAGTTTTTAGTCACAATGCTCACTCCAGCACCACCATCAAGGATTCCCTTTAGAGTTAATCCCTTGGTAGTAATGGGGAGGGTTGCATTAGATTCGTCACCTTCAAAGTACTGTCCCAACTTGTTCACAGGTATTTCAACGACCGAGTCTTCATCTAGGTTGGGTTGTAGATCCCAATGTTCCCCTTCATCTTGAAGCATGTCGGGTCTATCCATATTTGCAAATTGTGGTAACCCCGCCTTTAGTTCTCCATTGAGAAATGCCCGAAGAGCTAAGAATAGCTCAGGATCTCCGTATAATTTGGATATGATCGTGGTTCTGATCTCGGAGGACATGAAATCCATTAGCTTGGACACATTCAGCGGTACTTTTCGAGACATCGCCCCTTGACTAGGGACTGGTGAAGATGGAATCACTTCCTCCTCGATGGGGTCAGGCATTCCCTCACTAAACATTCGTTCAAGCAAAAAGGGTGTTTGCCCACTTCCTGATGTCCTATCCTCACTTTCTTCCCGAATGATACTAGGTATCGCTAACGGTTTATGGTTCCTGTGAGGTTGAACTTGCGTAGGAAACACTGTGTCTGGAATTTTGATTTTTCTCGGGTTTGGCTCCAGTTCTCTTTGTGTTTCTTCCACCAAACCCCTTAAGTGTTGCACTTGTTCAATCTCCTCAACTGGATTTGGGTAAGTACCAATCTTTTTCTTGAGGGTTTTTGGCCCACGTGGCTTGTCTTGGAGAGTCTCAGTTAGTTTAGGTGGACGAGAGGGCATTAACTGACTTGGTTGTGGGGCCGAGGAAGTTTCCTTCTGTTTCCCCTTATTTATGTACTCGCTTGATTCTCCGTCATTGAGCTCCCGAGTGGGTTCCTCCCTTAAGGTAGTGGCTTTGGTCCCCATGGTTTCTATTGAATCGGAATCATCTTCAGGATCATTCATATACACGGGGTCGTCTCCCGTCCCTATGTTAGTCTTTGAACTGGGCTTGGAGCTCGTGGCATTAAGCGATCTCTTTCGCCGTGTTTTCTTTTTCTTTGCCTGAGCGATTGATGCAGTATCCCTCTCTTCAAGAATGTAGTTTTGATTTTGAAGCATTGACCGTGTAACTACATTCACGGGTACAATGGGTGTGGTTCCTCGTGCTTGGTTGGTGACCTCAACCAAATTCAATGGCGTAATCTTGGGTGCATTAGGATTATGTGGACATTGAGCGATCAATTGATCTATGCCACAACGATTACATGTAAGTACCGGCATTCCCGATGTGCTCCCTTGATTTGGTTGCATTTGAGTAGCGATCTTCTGTAGCCTATTAGGGCACTCCGCTACACGATGCGGTCCACCACACTCATTAGCATTGAAGAGGTGGTCTCCTCGCCAAGGTATTAAGGTTTTGCCCTCTTGTGGCGAGAGCAGCCGCTTGATATACAGGCTTAACTTGCCCAAAATGATCCTCCATGTAGTACTGGGGAATCATTTCAAACGTATCAATCCCGTATGGAGCAGTAGGGTCTATCTCCTCTTCATAATCCCCACATGCACTATGTGACTCACAACCCATCTGGTTTATTGGGGTAATCCTTGGATGTGGAGGTTGTGGTCCTAGCACTGGCGGTGGTAACGGCACAGACTGGACTACATTCGGATTCCTTGGAACTATGTGCTGTGACGGTTGCTCGATAGGTTGTGCAGGCATTAGCGCGGGTACTTGAGGTGTGTTTGACCAAGCTAGTGGTGCCTGGTTTGCCAACATTCGCTTAAGTGTTAGGCAATCTTTAGATTGATGGCCATACTTACCACATGCATTGCAATTCCCATTGAATTTGACTCTAAATGTAGGACATTCACTCGTGCTATGTGGTCCTAAGCACACCGAATACCATTGTTGCTCTCTTCTTGGGTACATATGGCTATTCTAAGGAGCTCGATTACCCCTAAAGTATTCTTGGAGAGCCTTAGTAAGGTCGGTCACAGACATTTCAGATATCTTGGGCTCCTTGGCAATTGGTTTTACCGTCATTGGCTCGTGCCCAGATACTTGCGAACTAACGGATTTTGTTTCTGAAGACACCTTTTTACCTGCAATCATCAAGTTGTCTTCTAACTGGATTGCATTGACAGTGACTGCTTCCCATGTTGTAAGACCTCTAATGACTAGGCCATTGTAAATGTCCTCGTGGCGCAATCCTCGGATGAATCTATCGAGGAGTTGGTTGTTATTGAAGCGTTCATCGGGAGTGCAGCGAGAATTTAGATGCTTCAATCAACTTATAAAGTCTCTCACTGACTCCCCTTCCTCGCGTTCAGCTTTTTGGAGTTGAGATGCTACCCCCCAAAGCACACCCTCGCGTATGTATTCTTTCAAGAACAATCTCTTGAGAGTGGGGTAGTGAGTGCGCTCTTCAACCCTTAAGGTTCGATACCAATCTCCGGCCTTCCCACTCAAGGTTAAGCCTAAGGCTTTACACTTGTGCAGCTCATTGTGCTCTTCCAAGGAATCACACACGTGTTCAAAGACTTCAATGTGCTTCCTAACATCCTCGTTACCACTGAAGTTTTGAGTGAGCTTAGCCACTTGTACTGCCTTGCTTCTAGGTTCTCTCTCAGGCATACCCCGCATGTTTTCTGCAATGGATCGTCCGATCGTCTGAGCAAATGCTGCGAGATCACCTAAGTGAGCAGGCATAGTTGGTGGAGGCACTTCTGGGATAGCCTGGCTGATAGGAGTTGGCATTGGTCTGAGTAAGTTGGCAAATGACGTAGGATATGATGTGTGACTAGGCCTAGCTCCCCTTGGATAATGGTTATGATAAGGCGGTCGTGGAGCATATGCCATTGGCATACTAAGAGGCGTAGGAGCTACCTGAGCATGAGTAGCGATAGGTACATAGGGTCGATAGGCACTGGCACGCACTGTTGTAGGTACTGTTCCACTAGGTAGCGGTGTCGTACTAACTACAGCGGTAACAGGTGCACCTTCAGCTATGCTCATCATTGGGGTAGGCATTGCGGATTCCCTAATGGAAAGTTGAGCCAAGGTTGGAAAGCTAAAGTTACTACTCGTGGGCTCAACCTGCATTGAGACTCCAGGCGAAACAACATATGAAGGGTCTATGGGACTCACCGAGGGAGTCTCCAATTGTGATAGGGTTGGTTGTTTGGCCTTGCCCGTATCCAAAAACCTCATAGGGCCAGTGGAAACTAGGTCCACTCCCCTATTTTGCCTCTCAATTTGGATAATTCTATGAATAACCTCACATATCATGTGTTGTTGCTCCTCTAGATTAGTGGCGCTAGATGTAGATCGCAGGACTTCTAACCAACCTACATGGTATGTGTAACCCGTGTATAGGTCCGTTAGAGTCTCTGTGTGTAGATCATATTTCCAATTTTCATTGAGAAATATCCCATCTAGACTTGGTGTGCCAAACGGTTCTCTTGAAGTGGACGCAATGTCACTTCTTATGGATTGGCTTCTAGGGACCTCTACTTTAGGAAGAGCATCGGAATGTGGTAGCTCAGTAGGGCCCTCATTAAACGAAGTGGGTAGAATATCCACATGGACACTCTTTGGGAGGGTAGGGTCTACATAAGATGTGAATGGCGAATCTACTACCCCTCCTTCCTCATTTACTTCGCTTGTCGCATGTTCAGAGCGTGTAGCTCTACTAAAGGTCTCTATTAGACGACTAAACATGCTAGATCCGGGTTGTGGGGCCCACACTGGCATGTTTTGGCTTGTCTCCTCAGGGTTCTTGGTAGGGTGTCCTTCCATGGCTTCTGAGTCAGAGGACGAGTCACTATCCACTATTCGTGGATCTTGGGTTGCACTCCCTTGGGTTCCAGCCGAAGGCCAAGATGCCAACGTGGAGGGATGGTGTGAGCCTGCGTAGACTGAAACGCTTTCTAGTGGTTCAGGCTCTAGCACCCGACCAGAACGTAGATGCATGTGACGTGGGTACCCTACGTGCGTTGGTAACTACCCTTGAAGCCCACACAAGTGGTTTCTTGGGTATTTTGCACCTCGTTTTTACTTGTTTTTAGATTGTTTTTAACTCGTTTTTGACCCCCTTACTTACGGTCGAACTTGGACTAGGACGTGTGATAGCTCGAAACGAGTGTATCGTTTAAAGGGTCCTAGTGTGCTTTACAGCACCGTGTTTGCCTATCTAGAGCTCCTATAGTCCTCAAAATAGTCCGTTTCCTTTGGGGGGAAGGGGCAAAAGCCTATTTGCTTGTGGAGGAAAGGGTGAGGGCTTTATCCCACATGCTCACTTTACTCCTTGGGGAGTGGGCTACATATAGGGCACGACTTCCCATAAGCTCTCACTTGAGAGAAAGCTATGGAGGCTCACTCTCCTATATATATATATCAAAAGACCGAGACCGAGGCCGGGGTCGGGGTCCGGGGTCAATTGGGGTTCTTTCTTTTCAAATTTTTTTTCTCTGATTAGAAAATCTTTCCTCTCCACACGTTTGGTTCTTTCTTTCAAAATAAAATTTAATTTTTTATTTTTTGTTTTTTATTTTTTAGAATTTTTATTTTCTGTTTTTTTTTGGGATAAGTTTTCTAGGGTTTCTAGCCTTGGCCACAGCGCAGTTCGTGCACACAGCACAGATCTGGGGATTCAGAAACCCCCTCACACGCAGAAAACCAGATAACCGATCGTGCGCCCACACGCGGAGCGGAAAAATAACAAAAGAAACAGAAATGCAGAAGACAAATTGCAGAAACAGAGATTGCAAAACACAGAAACACCTCAACAACAAACACACAGTCGCTTTCCTACAGTGCGGATTAAACTTCACGCAGCAGCCGAGCTGCAAACTGGAGCTTAGTGCAGGGCAACTCCCCGACAGAGCGGCGCCAAAAATGTGCGCTTTTGCCGCACAGGTCGTAGCTGGGGACTTACCGAGCACCGTATGCGAGCCACAAATGGCTGCAAGCATACAACCAGGGAAGGAAGCTCAAACAGAATGCCAAAGGGTGTGTCACTCACCGCTCAACCTCCGCCTTGAAGGATTCCCGCGTCGCAGCCGTGAAGGAGGAGCCGCCGTCGCGCCGCTCTACCGCCTCGCCACCGCCGCCGTGCCGCTACACAGTGCGCTCGATCGCTCTCTCGCTCTCTCTCTCTCTCTCTCTCTCTCACACACACACGCAGGAGAAGGAAACCAAAGAGATAAGGCAAGAGCACTCTTGTATTCACAACACATGAGAATGAGGATTTTAGGGTTACATTTGACTCTTATAGGTGACTTGGCCGTTCACACTTGGGCGCCCATACATGGCCCGCCGACCCTAACCCTTATCCTACTGATATCCAAGGTGCGCCTCTCACCGGCGATCACCCAATCCCTTTATCCTTAACATATGGTGCCGACAAGCCCGGCCCATGACTCAGAATAATTAAATTAATGACGTAAAACATAGTGCGTCCGCCATGGGTTAACATCGCTCTAGGCAAGCTTCTCGATCCAATACAACAGTACAACAGTTTCCACCAATCGCAAGATATTGTCTAGGGTGTTGTGTAGAACACTTCCCAAAAGACTGTCTGCTGAAACCACATGAGGAAGGCACCTCTCAACCAAAGGTCTCACTCAACCTTGTAGGCACAGTTCCATCACCACCTTCATCTGAGAATGAGGATGTCGTGCCACTTAGAGTCATGACTAGATCACAGACACGAAATGCAGAAATGCAAACTGATGAGACACCTCGAACTAGGGATGCAAAAACAAATCTAGTGGACAAGACCCTACAGTCCAATAGAAAAAAGACCACTAGGAGGAAGAAGAACCGAAACAAGCGAACTAAAAGTACATCCACTAGTTCTCAAGAAACCTCTAAACAAAACATGAGGGATAAAACTTTTACTTCCCAAGAAGTGCATGAGGAACATCAACCTCAACCTAGGCCTAGTGTTAAACAAAATGAGGCTAGTACGACTGAGGATAGTTCTGGGGGTTCTGTTTTTGTGGATAAAGTGAATGAGACTCTAGAGGCCATCATTGATGCTCATAGAAGTTGCATTGCAGCTTTATCTGAGCTACCCAAGAAGCTTCAAGAATACCCAAACCCTCGTGAGGAGAAGATCAATTTAGCTGTACATCAGCAACTCATTAGGGAAGCTCAGTCAATACTTGAGGGACCACCACCACCTATTCCTCGGGGCCCAACCTCTCTTAAGCCAACATTAGAAACCATACCAGAAGTGTCATCAGGTCGGGAAATGAAAAGTGAGCTCCTTTCACAAGCTCATAGCGAAAGGTCTGCACCATTGACACCACCCAATTGAAAGGGGGTAATCTGCCACCACCTAGCCTTGTCTTCCCATGCAATGATGAAGTTATTGATGCTAATGAGGACATGGTAGATGAGATGTGGGCCGCAGTTCATGAGAAAGTTCATGAGAACATGTCTTCTATTAGTTCGCCTCCATTCTCTGAGGTGGATTTTACCAGGGGCACAGAAAACAAATTTAGACACCCAAGCATCCAGGAGGAAGTTCAAACAATTGTTTCTCCTAGAAGTAAGCATACAATGAAAACCTTACCATCATATCTGGGAGAATATGAGAACTGTTCTCAAACCTTGAGGATACCCTCCATGCATAAAAGGTTGACAAAGGAGAAAGATATGAGTATGGTGCAGGCTATTTTGTCGGCACCAGTGGCTTGTACCTTACCTTTGCTTGATTTGATAAAAATTCGACCTGAGTTGTGGAATGATATTGCCACAAGTTTGTTAGAGCAGGTATTACTACAAAAGGGTCACCATGAGTGTACTATACACTCTGAAACAAAGCATGTAATGCCAGTTCCTATCAACAAAGTAGGAAAATTTTGTGAGGACGATCAGGGAAATGCGACCCTCCCATTAGAAGTGCGAAAAGTATCTTCAACTGCAATACTTGATAGTGGCGCAGGAGGGGGGTGGTCAAAAAGCGAGCCAAGAGCAGCGAGCACAAAGCAATGAGTAGAGCTCATGTTCTTGTGAAAGTGAGCAAGTAGGGGCATGGTATGATGTTAAGCGAGCATGAAATGTTAAAGAGAAGAGTGGAACCACAGTGCAATTCTGTAGCAATCAAACAAAGAAGACATGAAATGTTCTAAAATGACCATTGTAATAATTTTTTTTTCGAACCAATGGTGCAGATACAAAAAATCACTATTAAACCCATATTGCTTGGCTCGCTAAAAAGATATTGAATCTATAGTATTCACAATGTTGGAGAGCCATTAGCAAACAAAAGACAATAGACAGGAAAATTTATAAAATAACCAAAACATTTCCAAAACAAGTACTACGGTTCAGCTGGTATGACATGACCCCCATACATATTTCAACTAAAGTGGGTTGCAGGTTCCTAAAGCTGTTGAGGATGACTTCTAATAGACTTAGTTAGCATGTCTTTTACAATTCTCTCAGAAATACAAACTTGATGAATATGCATATTGTTGTTCACATCCTGTCCAAGAATCATTAAGAACACAAAGTATATGTGCTTGCATGCAAGATATGGTCTTTTCTTGGCCACTCTATCTCTGAACTCCACACATGAACACATTGGATTCTTCTGAATAGTGACCTCTATCAGAGATGTGTCTTGGCTCCCATTGGTCAATGGATTAATACTAAATGTTTCCTTTACCCCTTCTATATGTATATGGCTGCCTACAACTTCTGCATGCATATCTAAGGCTGCAGTGATTTGACCAAATGCAGCCTTTGAAATTCCTCGTCGATATGGAAATTGTTTCACCTCCTTGTTTGTCTCGCTAGTGCCTTTTGCAAGCTCCTTTTCTAGAAAAAACTCAAGAGGAATACCAATGTCATATCCTGCTCTAATAAGCTTGCAGGCTTCTTTCACTTGTAACTTGGTACCTTTAGCAATGGGCCAAACACAAGGGACATCCTCTGGTGGATGTAATACGTGTCCTAAAGGAGCAGTGCTCATTCATGCACTGGAAGGTTCCCCCGCAGAAGCTCTTCCTAAGAACAAAAGTTTTATTGGCCCTAGTTTGCGTTTGTGGCTTTGTCCAAATGTTGCCCTCGTATTTTTGCTCCATCCCTTCCATACCTTTCCCACCTTCAAGCTCATATGTACTGAACTCTGGGTACACCTTGGGAAGCTCTTTTACCTTGCCTTTGTAATCACAATCATGGATTAAAGTGTGCAAGACATCAGTAGGAGGTAACATGCGGATTATTTGAAAGCAAGAGACCGCAGTATCAAACTGAACATCTTCCTCTTCCAAATGTTGAAAGCACTTTTCCACAGGAGAGACCTCTATCTCCTCTTGCAATGACCCATGTGCTTGGACATTGATTTCTTCTATCTCTTCAGTGTCCAAGTCACTGTAAAGCACAATGCTCTCTAATTCAATGCGCAATGCAAAACAGAAAATGTCAAAGTCAAAGTTAATGCCACTTACATTGGAGTACTCTTTCGAGAACCGGGAGGAAATATAGTTGAGGGGCCTTGTTCTGGGGTCTCAAAATAATTCTCTGATTTGGCAATATATACAGAGGACAATGAATGCTCCAAGATAAAATATGCCTCGTCTCCAATCCCTGCATACAAGTGTAAAGGACAAATGGGCTCATACTCTCCTCCAATTTCAAGTAAGGCCTCCACATTTATCCCACCAATAGTTCCAAGCTTCCCCCGGATCATGTTGATTGACACAAGACATTTGCCATTCAAGAAGGGGACTCGAATGCATGCACCCATTGTAGAATGGAGAAAAACACGAGCCTCCCTGCATAATGCAATCACAACAACAATTAAGGAATTTACATTGAATATTAGCCAAAAATATTTTAATACTAGATGTTCTTGCTCTAATCAATAGCATATACTAGCCATAATACAATTTTACCAGGCTCATTTTAAGACTATGGGTAGAAGCAAATAAAAATATTTATTGCAAAAATAGTCATAATGAAGGGTATCAAAAAGAGTACATGTATATATGTATATATGTTTGTGTGTACACGTGTGTGTATGTATACACACACACACGCACACACACACACACACATATTTGCTTTGTGTTAGTTCTTGCGCTTTTTCATAATCTCCTGTTAGATTTCAAAAACTCTACCAGTTGGATGCCATAGCATAACTGTGCTATAGATTTAAATAAATCGGAAAAATATTGACCAAACCCTTAAATTTTAGTGTTGAAATTCATTAGTGTTAGGATAAAAAAATTTGTCCAGTGCCTAACTTAGGGTTTTTAGTAGTCGGCTACTTCTTATGAAGCAATTACTTAACGCTTTTAGTCGTCCTCCACACAGAAGCATCTTCCCTCGAACACATACGCAGAGAAGCGATCATGAAGCATCATACGTCTCCCCAGCAAAGAAACGCTGATCTCATGCGCAGGGCCCTCTCCCCACTCCAATCTTTCTCCCCAACAAAGAGACACAGAAAGGTATCATCATCCATGAATTTGTGCTATTTTGCTTGAATGAATTTGTGCGCTCAGCGCACAAAATAATAGGATGTTTTGCTGCCGCCACACTCCACACACAGTAGTATGAGATGTGCGGCATTACTTCTTGCTATTTTTCTTGAATGAATTCGTGCGCTCAGCGCACAAAATAATAGGATGTTTTGCTGCTGCCACACTCCACACACAGTATGAGATGTGCGGCGTTACCTCTTGCTATTTTTCTTGAATTAATTTGTGCGCTCAGCGCACAAAATAATAGGATGTTTTGCTGCCGAGCAGTGACAAAATCATCACGATTTTGAGTTCGTTTCAAGCTTCGGGGGCGCTGCCCCCGAACTCCCCCGCCAAGGGCGCTGCCCCCGAACTCCCCCGAACTCCCCCGGCCCCCCTTGGATCCCCCCGGCGGCAGAAATTTGGAGAGAGTAGTGTAAGAACATGCTATCTATATGGTGCTGTCTCAAACACATTGCATAGACTGTCTCTCTTACTACTGTCTATATTATGCAGACTTTGTGTATACAAGAAGCTCAAAAAACTCACATTTGATGTCTTCTTGGTTGAGAAACGGCTCACACAGTCGAGAGAGGAGACCAGCAAACATGTGCATCTAAAGAACAATAGCACAAAAAGAAAAAAGTTTGTCCTTAAAAAAGTGTTGGATTGCGAAATATCACTTCTAAAGTTTATTAGTACTCAATATTGAATGCCTTCAGATTTGGGCTACCGAATCTTTATATATTTTCCAATAAATTTGAATGCCTTGAATTGAACACCTGAAAAGGGCTCCGTAAATATTTTCCAATGGAGATTTTTTTAAAATATTCAATACGGCTTTGAATGCCTTGGAATTTGGGCCAAAGCACTCCATATGATAATCTCAAAGATATTCTGTTCGTTATAATGAGTTGGCCGTTTTGTTGGATAGTGAATGTGCCACCTTTGTTTGATGATTGTGTTGCAGAACTGAATTTAATCTCTTTAGTGAGTGTGCCACCTTTTCTTTAAGTTTGTGTCGTATTACTGAATTTGCTGTTAAAATAATCAATTAATTATACAATACGAGTACAATACTATTTGAAGATTTGTTCTTGTATTTTTGCATGGCTATCTGGTTTTCAAATGAGTTCGAGTCATTTCACTAGAGCATCTTGCTTGAAAGGTTCTTGTTGTGCAAAAATGGATGAGTTACCTCTTGCTAAGCGGAAAAAGAGTGTGCAGGTTGGCCCAGGTGAGAGCTCATCGAGACACACAAGGAGGCAAGCTGATTTTTCTAGCACTTTGGAGCAAGCCGCCTCCTCAAACCCTACTACTACAGAGCATGCGGTACATATCATAGATGACACTAACCTGGAGGTGGATATGGATAGGCAGCATCTACATAGTGATGAAAGAAATGAGGAGGATGGACAAAATGTAGTGGGGGCAATTGAGGAAAATAAAGGTGATCAAAATGAGGGTGAGAATACTCAAGGTGGTGATAATGAGGATGAAGGTGAGAATACTGAGGATACTGGGAGAGAGATAGAGGGGGAAGAGAACACACATCCACTAGAGGATCAAGAAGAAACAGTTGTCACAACCCAAACTGAAGGAAGCAAGCAGAAAAAAAATAAGGTTGATATTTTTGGGAAGATTCTAGAGACATCTACTCCACAAGCCTTTTTAGATAGGATAGGAGTCAAATTTAGGTCTCCACCTCCACGTGTTCCTCTCTGTAGGATGATCCAGACGGAGGCAATCCGAAAGGTTTCTCCCTCAACAGATAAATCTCTTACTCGAAGCTTCAAAAAACTAGGTGGGTACATTGAGAGCATGGGAGCTTTCACAGTATCAATTATGGACTTGGAAGGGGAGGAGACACCATTGACACAAGAGAGGGAGGAATCTTGGGATGAGCATTGGAGGACTGTGAATCAACAATTTGAGGAAACTCTTGCACTTGACCCCGAGTGGGGTCCGTACTTGAGCCGAAAAATGGTGCATATTCTTGATGGTAATAATCGACACAATGCTTGGATGGACTGCATTTCTACAGGTGAGTTCTCATTGGGATGTTATAGTTTCTTATGCTTCTTTGTCCTTCCTAATTTTGTGTTTTATTACAGGGTTTCAAGGGGATTTGTCCATGCATTGTTGTGTTCTCTGTAAATTTGATGTGTTCGAGCGGAGGGATGTGGGTGAGCTTTTGTTTTCATTGTCCAGGTTGAACAAGTAAGTTAATTTGTCATCAGAGTCTCCTTCTATGTCAAGTAAGTTGTTTGTACTCAAGAATATTAACATATTTCTTCTTTGTTTTGTAGGACGCATGATTATGCATTTGTGCCAACCACATTTGGTGATCGTCTATTTCAACTAAGAAGATTGGGAGAGTCCGACCTAACAACTCTCATGGCACATTTGGACAATGAGGACAAGCTATGGGTTGAGAGAGAGATGCAGAGTGCATCTGCCAGAGGAAGGCCTAGTTGGCTTCATTTGCCAATCCAGATTATGACTTGGCTCTTGTTCAAGGATGAGATGGAGCAAAAAATTGATGAGGCATCAAATGGACCACTTGCCGAGTCTGCTAGGGAGAATGTGACTCGAAAGGTAGAAGTTCTCTACAGAGGAAAAACATCAAAATATGCAAGGATTGCTGATCCCTCCAACGGTGAGGCCTTTTGGTGTGCAGTGCTCTCCCTCCCATGGCATGCGTCAAGCAATCATGTGGCCACAGAGGAAAAGCTCAATATGATAGGTTCTGCTTGCATCAGAGACACAGATAAGGCTCACATTGTCAAGCTATTGGACAACTCTCAGGCTGCAGTGCGATCACTTGAGGGTATGCCAAATGATAAGACAAAGGTTAGGGAATGGCTGCACATGTACTCCTACTGGCTTCAGATCACGGAGCTGGGTTTGAGAATCCAAAATGATATTAAAAATGCCGATCGAGTCAGGTTGCCAGGTGAGAGCCGATTCACCTCTTTTGTTGTTCTATGCAGAAGAAAGTACTTCAAAAGGGCTTTCAAAGTGCACGAAGGAGGCATAAAATTTAGCCATGATATTGACCATCAACCAGGCCTACAAAGTGCTACACGGCGAGTCGTTTATAGGTTTTCCTCCAACATAACCCAGATATTCCTTGTTAAAAAACATGCATGCTTCTTTCTGTGTGTTGTTTTATCATTTGTGCTTTGGCTTGCAGATGGTTGCTTTCTGAAATTGAGGAGCACCAATTGGATATTTTACCCCCTCTCGCTAGTGTGTGGCTTTGTGTTGACAATCAATCTTATATGTATGCCGATTTGAAGCTTGGAAGAGTAAGTGATTGAATTTGTCATTTTGAATCCATGATTGAGAAACATGTTCATATTGAGGGTGAGTTATGTTTACCCATGTTTGTCATTGAACAGGCCATGTCAAGCATAGAGTCTCGTTTCTGCCCGTGGTGGTTGGACCTTGAAAGAAACCATGTGCCTGAGGAGGAGCTTGATCTGTATCGCCAACATAAGTCTATATTGGAGCTTCGTAGCCAGCAAATTGATCATAATGAGGCCACATCCACATCACATGCAACATCGATTGCATCGGCTTCTTTTCGTAAGTCATTGCCAGTGAATTTAGGGAGGGAAATAGTGAATCGTGCATTGGAGGTGAATCGAGCAATGGAAGCAAATAGGGAGCAGAGTCAACAACAGACATCCAATAGTAGTGCAGGCGGGATACAACCA
The DNA here is from genome assembly GCF_041138505.1 of Cibotium barometz. Classification (NCBI taxonomy): domain Eukaryota; kingdom Viridiplantae; phylum Streptophyta; class Polypodiopsida; order Cyatheales; family Cibotiaceae; genus Cibotium; species Cibotium barometz. Next base: position 52,978,697 of record NC_141064.1, on the reverse strand, counting down.
ACTGACATCATAACCAAGACATTGCAAGCTCCAGGTATGTGAGCTTCCTACCTCATCTCTATCGTGATCCGATTGTTTTGACTTGAGACTATGTGTGTTAAATGTCAAAAACCTGTCTATAGGAACCATTTATGCCTTCAATGTCAGTATTGAGGACCTTGCAGCTACTTTTGTGAACATGGAGGATGCATCCTCATTGGGAAAGCAAGTGCTTGATGCCATGAATGTTATTTGCACAGTAGGGAATGTCAAGAGTAGAGGGTCCGATTACTGTGTGGAGTTGATATTTGCAGACTTCCCCTCAAATATCATCATTGGAGGTTGTGTTGCAAACAAGGTTCCATATTGGAATAAGATTGGGGATGGCATGTATGACTCTACTTTTAAAGTTGTTGATTCTTGTCTCTCGGATCGAGGCTTCTTTACATGCCTTTACACTATGGAAGAAGGAGTGACCATTGAGCAGGTTGCACAGAGCGTTGGGTTTGGCATTTATCATAGACAGGTTGTGAGGTGTACTCCACCTATTGGGAAGAAGATGGGGCAAATGATTACTACCCAGGTATTGGTGTTGTTCTCTTTGGGGCTGTCATTTGTGCAAATCTTCTTTGTCCCATTTAAGGTGAAAATGCATGAACAACCAATGTGTCTTTGCTTGTAGGTCACTTGTCTAATATTGGCTGTTTTTGTTCGCTCAACATCTCCTGCTACAAGCTTTGTGATGCATGGGGATCAACTAAGGGATTTGGCACTAGGTGATGATCTTGATGTAGGGCAAGATCTTATCTTTGACATGTATGTATGCATTCAAATCAAGATAGAATTTAAAATGATTTTCGGTGATCTTTATGGCATATGGTTAATGGTTTGTGTGCGTTTTCAAGAGTGCCATCGGAGGATCTGGTGAAGAGAAAGGGTAGACCATGGCGGGGCGGTTGTCAGAGAGGTCAGCGGCTTAGCAAATACATCGTCTCCGTCTTCAGTCGTCCTGGGGACACGATTTTGGATTTGTTTGCTGGCACTGGAACTCTTGGGCTAGTGGCAGCATTTATGGATCGCAATGTCATAATGTTAGACAAGGATGAGCGGATCTATGATCACCTGTTAGAACCATACTCAGCAAAGGTATGCATGTTGAAAAGATAAATATGTTAGTAGAGAATAATTTTGTATTGATAAAGCTTATTTTCTTTTCTTTGTGTCTCTTGCAGTTATGAGGATCACATGTCTACATCAGAATGCCATTAGAGATAGTCTTTTTTTTAATTGAGACAATCATTTTTTTGGGACTATTGGAAGTAATGTTTTGATGGATGTTATGCTTCTGAATGTTTTTTACAATAGCATGTAGCTGATTGTTGGACAATTTTTATTTGGATTATAAAATTTTTAAATCCTATGGTTATGGTTTCTAAAGAGTATTATATTGTTGTGTCAGTGGTATGGCTATTAAAATTGGTGTGCATCTTAATGGCTTGATTTCTATGCTCTCTGGTCGCTGTGGTTTCCATGTGGTTGCAAACAATAGTTTGTTTCTATTAGTAGCTCAATGACCAATTCAACGTCTTTTTAGCGAGCCAAGTAGTATGAGTTTTGTAGTGATTTTTTATATCCGCACCATTCATTTGAAAATGCTTTATTTGCAATAGTCATTTTTAAACTTTTTTAGTCTTCTTTGTTCTGTTCATTATAGAGTTGCACTATGGTTTCACTCTTCTCTTTAACATTACATGCTCGCTTAACATCATACCATGCCCCTACTTGCTCACTTTCACAAGGACTTTATTTCTACTCACTGCTCTGTGCTCACTGCTCTTGGCTCGCTAAATAGACGCACCCGCGCAGGAGTGGGCATTGTGACAAGGTCCATTTGGGAAAAATGGGGCAAACTAGCTATTAGGAGTACCAGGATGCGCTTGCAACTAGCAGATGGAAGCTTAGAACATCCCCTTGGGCTGCTCGAGAACATATTGGTCACCACATGTGGGATGGAATATGAGCACACCTTTGCAGTAGTGGATTTTGGAAAACATCCAAACTATGAAGTGATATTGGGTAGACCATTCATGCGACAATTTCAAATGATTCAAGATTGGGGATACAATTTTTTGTACCTCCGACATGATTCTGTCATCACAAGGGTCAACCTAAGGAATCACTCATATCGTGATGTAACAAGGTCTCCAATAGATGAGTTTGATTCTGCTTCATCTGAAGGCTCAAGAGTTACATTGTCTGATGGGCGAGAAGATCTATGGATGTGTGGAGCCTCATGTAGGGATTTCAACACTGAGAGACTTAAGGGTAATCGAAGTGTATCAGACGAGGCATACATTCCACAACCCTTCCCTGAGCATTTAATTGATCCATTAGAATGGAGTCATGTCCTTGCAACATTATCGACATGTGCTTTACCGAAGCCAATTCAATTCTGTGACTCAGATGGATATGATATTATTCCTCTACGTATGGTACAACCACGTGCCCTTCTAGATGATTTGTACTATAGGGATACATCCATAACAGCTCTGCATGTTGAGGAAGTCTCAGTAGAGGACTTAACACTCGAATCTGCTAATGATGCTGATAAGGAAGATGGATGGGACTCTGATTTTAATAATGATGTGACAATCCCTGAGGAAGAGTTAGGAAAGGCACGCCTACTCTTGAGAGGAAGGGAGGTTCAGGTAGAAATCCCTAGAAGCCGACCTAAACGTAAATGCTGTAAGAGCCATAAAAGAATCCGTAGACAAGATGAGCGTGAACAACGTGAGAGACTACAAAAAGAAAAGGAAGAGTCTAAGAGTGAAAACTCTCGACCACCACCTCACTTCTCAGGAAAGAACGGATATCTATACTATGTCCAAGCACAAGATAGTATCAAAGACCAAGTTAAACGATCAGATGGATTCCAAGCAGGGGAAAAGCTAACAACTGTTAGCAAAAATCGTAAAAAAACGAAGAAACAAAAACCAAAACTCACGTCTAAAACCGATTCAAAAAAGAGTGTCGGAAGTGCAAAGACAACGGTTGAACAAAAAAATCCGATGCAAGATAGCAAAGGAGAGCTCAAAACCGCATGGTCTTCAATGAGTGAAGACTCAAGTGGACAAGAACAGGGTCTCAATGTTCCTCCCAATTTCACACAGTACACTCTTCAAGATCGGAAGATTGTTCTTCAACAGCCCGTGCGACAAAAACCAAGCAAGCCAGGGATTTCATACGATGGTCCAGAAGATGCAAAAAAGATTGATATTGCTAAGCCAGGAGAAGAGCCTCGCTATGTGTGGATTGCCACAGACTTGTCCTTAGATGAGGAGAAGTTATTAATACAAACAATAAAGGAGTATCGCGATGTTTTTGCTTGGAGTTATAAAGACATCAAAGGAGTTGATCCAAGCATATGTCAGCATACAATACCATTGCGAGAGGATGCAAAACTCTCCAAGCAACGTCCTTATACCTACAATGAAAATTTTGCACGGAAGATAAAGGAAGAAATAGACAAGCTCTTAGAGGCAGAATTTATCTATGAGATTGAGCACACTGAATGGGTTTCCCCTATTGTAGTGGTGCCCAAGAAAAATGGAAAACTTCGAGTATGTGTAAACCTCAAGAAGGTAAATGCAGCTACTGTGCGTGATCATTACCCACTTCCAATCACGGATCATGTTCTGGAACGAGTTGCAGGGAAAAAGGCATATAGTTTCTTGGATGGATTCTCCGGGTACAACCAAGTGTCAATTGATCCAAAGGATCAACACAAGACAGCCTTTGCTACTGAAGATGGCATCTTTGCCTATCGCGTTATGCCATTTGGTCTAACAAATGCACCAGCAACCTTTCAACGGTTAATGAGTCATGTATTCAAGGAGTACCTTAGGCAATTTCTCGAGATTTTCATGGATGATTTATGTGTTCACTTCACAAGAGCGTGATGATCATATAGAACACCTGAGACTTGTGTTTCAAAAGTGTCAACTTTATCGTATATGCTTGAATCCTGACAAGTGCAAATTCATGGTAAGACAAGGGAAAATTTTGGGCCATATTGTTTCTCGCAATGGGATTTTAATAGATATGGATAAAATTGATGTCATTGTCTCATTACCTCGGCCTATCAACCCTAAAGGGGTACAAACATTCATGGGACATTGTGGCTATTACCGTAGATTCATCTACATGTATGCTGTCCTAGCCAGACCGTTATATGCTCTTCTTGTAAAGTTTAATTGGACTGATGAGTGTGAGGAATCCTTTGAAAAGTTGAAGCAAGCATTAGTGACTGCACCCATTTTACGGGCACCAGATTGGAACCAAATCTTTCATGTCCATATTGATGCTTCCAACTTTGCAATTGGATGTATTTTGGCTCAATCTGGAGAACACAATAAGGATTTCCCAATCTCATATGCTAGTCGACAGTTGAACAATGCTGAGAAGAATTACACCACAACAGAAAGAGAAGGATTGTCCATGATATATGCAGTGAAAAAGTTTCGCCATTACCTTTTGGCAAACAAATTCATATTTTTTGTGGACCATCAAGCATTGCTATATTTGGTGAATAAGCCTTGTGCAACTGGAAGGATAGTAAGGTGGTTTATCATCCTTCTTGAGTTTGATTTTGAAGTTGCAGTTCGAAAAGGAACAACTCATCTAAGGGCAGATCATTTGTCTCGAATCACCTCTGGCGAAGCTCCTGTGGGTGTGGATGATGATATGTTAGATTCAACACTTTTCCTTGTAGAGACAGCTCCTAGATGGTCTGAATCCATTTTAGAAATTTTGACAAGTGGGCAAATACAACTAGCGGGTCCTAATGTGGACCTATGGCGACCATTCAAGCTAATCTCAGGGAGATTATATCGTCAGGGTAATGATGGAGTGTTGAGGCTTATACCTAACCCCGACCAATATGAGGAGATCTTGGAATGGGCACATGCGGGTATCGATGGAATCCATGCATCAGCTACCACTTGTGTGCGACGTATATCTCAAGATGGGCAATGGTGGCCTACCATGCATGCAGATGCTGAAACATTTGTTCGTAACTGTGCTTCATGTAAAATTCAGAAGCCAATTCATAATGTCACATTATTCCAAATTTCAACTACACCAAGTTGGAGTAAGTATATTGTGGACTATCTTCAGCATGGTCATTTGGATCAAACAATTCCTAAACATCGAAAGCAGGCTATTAAAATTGAAGCGGCAAACTATATGCTGATAGAGGGCCAACTCTACAAGAGGGGCAAGGATGGCAACTTACGCATGTGTGTATGTGAAGCTGACTATCTGAAAATCTTAACTCATGCACATGCAGGTGTTGGTGGTGGACACTTTTCTGGCAATACCACAGCTAAGTTGATTAGGTGGTCTGGGCTTTGGTGGCCAACCTTACAAATGGATGCCGAAGAATATGTGAAATGTTGTGACGATTGTCAAAGGACCAAACCTCCCATCACAAAGGACAATATGCCATTGCGACCTATGTTAAGCACACGTGCTTTTGCAAAATGGGGTATTGATTTTGTCGGTCCCATTAAACCTCCAGCTCATAACACGCATGCAGAATATATTATAGTCGCAACCGACTATTTGACCAAATGGGTAGAGGCAAAGGCAACAGTCAGAAATGATGCCAGAACCACAGCCAAGTTCTTGTATGAGTACGTGTTTACACGCTATGGATTACCAATTGAGATTGTTAGTGATCAAGGTGTGCACTTTGTAAATGAAGTCATAGAATTTTTGCTTCAAGAATTTTTGGTAATTCACAAGCGTTCTGCACCCTATCATCCCCAGACCAATGGACAAGCTGAGAGTACTAATAAGATTCTCTGCACAGCACTCACAAAGATTGTTGAGGGACATAGGACTGATTGGGAGCAAAAGTTGCACTCAGTTCTCTGGGCATATAGGACAGCCTATAAAACATCTGTGGGCACAACCCCATTTGAACTTGCTTTTGGGCTAGATGCAATTCTTCCCATTGAATTTCTTGTACCTACTCTACGAGTAGCTAAACAATTGGATTGGACTGGTCATGAGCTTTCACAACGCATTGACGAATTGGAAAAGCTTGATGAGACCCGCTTATTGGCGGTAATGGGGATGTTGTTGAAATGTCAAGCTCGTATACAGCTGGAGGATAGCACATGGGTGCTGACAGACTGACAGTATGGTAGATAGATATCGTGTGGTGTGTTTATGACCGCGTCCAGCTGGTCATGTGTGGTGTGGACATTACACTAGGTTTACTTTGTAGTGTGACATAACACTATGTTGTGTTCCCTTTTGTGTGAGTGAGAGAGATGGTGACTATGGCTTCTCTCCTTCTTTAAGATTGATGATTATGGATTAGGGTTTGCTTCTCTTGTGTGTGTTACATCCTGCTCCTGTTTTTTATCATGGTATCAGAGCCAAGAGCTCATTAGCTGAGTTGTGTGAGTGAGTGAGAGAAGAGGGAAGAAGAAGAAAAAGCTGTGAAGGAAGCCATTGGAGCTTGGAGCAAAGGAAAAGCTGCGGAGCACACACCGGCATCAGATCTGAGAGCTAAGGACCATTGGTAAGTGTAGCAAGACCCCCTCTGTGGATTGCAGGTGCCAAAGAGCAGGTTCAGTGAAGATTGAAGTGCATAAAGCAAGTGCAAAATTCTGGTTTTTTCTCTAAGCTTTCATGGAAAGCTTGAAGTGAATGTATCCTCTTGGCAAATGTATACACAAAGGCACATGTATTTGGGCTTGGAAATGCATTAACAAAGTGGGGCACAAGCAATATACAGAATCTTGAAGCAGATTGATGCATACAGATTTGATTAAAATCAAGAGAAAGTGGATTTATGTAAAAGTTTCTGGTTTTTCACAAAACCAGTGGACATACCCCCCGTGGAGGATCAATTGCAGGAGCTAGAGGCAAAATTGAGCTAAACCCTTCAAGAGCAAGGTATTTTAGGTCATTGCTAAGAGTCCTATCACTTCAATTGTGATTTCCCCTCTCTCCTAGAGCCCCTGGAGAGCAGGCGGCGCATGAAGCTACAGATTTCTGGACAGTTTGCAAAGATTTTGATCTAATTCACTCATTTGGTCACCAAAGTGAATGCTTTAAAGCTTGGGGAGTTTAGCAAAGACATTGCTAAGGCCTTGTGATGCTTGGTTGCAGCTCATTTCATGTATTTGGAGCTCATTGAAGTGATTTAGCAGAGGTGTGCAGGTTTACAGAAAGTCTGTCCAGAAACAGAGTAGATTTAATCAAGGCATTAATCCTTGTCTATATCAAATTGGCCAAATTCCTCTGGTACAAGTAGAGTCCTATGAGTTGCTAAACTTTTGAATCAAAAAGTTTTGGATTTGAAGAAGATTTGAAGGAGATAGAGCATTTTTAGTGAGAGGTGGTACCTGACAGGTGCAGAAAAAGTCAAACCAGAGGTTACAAAAATTGGTGGTTCTCATTCCCCTTGAAGAATTGGATCAAACCCTTCTAGGATATGTTGGAGCAATGTGTTGGGAAGCCATTGCAAGTTGAATCATTGCATTTGGATAAGATTTGAAGGATTTAGAGCAAGATCTTTGACTGGTTCTCTGGCGAGAAAAAAAAAACCAGAAAATTTTTTGTGAAGGAGTTTCATTTGATTTCAACTTTGATCGAGTGTACATTGTTGGTGAACCATTGTGGGATGTTAATGCACACAATTTGCAAGCATTTGATGTGATTTGGAGAGATTTGGAGCATTGCACGTACTTCATACATTGTAATCGAAAGGGTACATCTACTCTATTTTTTTGCAACAATGGGAGATGGTCCGATACAGATTGTTGGAGAGAAGCTTGATCGCACTAACTTTCAAGTGTGGAAGTTTCGAATGAAGAGTTTTTTGAAAGGCAAAGGTTTATGGAGTCTTGTCTCGGAGGAAGACCCGGAGCCATACCTTCCTCCTCAACCAAATAATGCTCAGTTTACTGGCTCACAAGCAGTGGGTAGAGCGGTCTTCGAAGGTGTTGCATTATTTTTCAATATGTGTAACAGATGCCTTGCTTATTCACATCCAAGATGCAGATACACCGAAAGAAGCATGGGGTATATTGTGCCGAATGTATGAGACAGACACTGGTGCAAGGAAAATACAACTTAAGCAACAGATTCACAGTGTAACATGAAGGAATAGGAGCATACATGAGTATGTTCAGGAAATCAAGGGTTATGCTGATTCCTTGTCATCGATCCATGCCCCAATGGATGATGATGATTTGGTTGCTCTCACATTGCGTGGTTTAGGCAAAGAATACAAATCTTTTGACACTTCCATCTCAGTAAGATTGGGAGGAATGCCAGACTTTAATGAGCTTGTGTCATTGCTCATTGTGGAAGAATTGAAGCTTGGCCTTGGTGGTATGAGTGTTACAGGTGGTGCATCCTCGTCAAGCAATGATGAACATGCAAGAAATCAGGCTTTTTACTCATCTAGAGGCTCTCGAGGCAGGGGGAGATTTACCCCTCGAGGCCGTGGAGGACGTGGTTGGAATGACAGGTCTACTCAACCACAATCAAATCAGAATTTTCAGAATTCACAGTCATCATTTGGATCACGTGGAGGTCGTGGATTTCAATCCCATAGGGGGAGATTTGGAACAGGTGCTCGTGGTAGAGGACGATGGCAAGGTCCTCAACAAAATTTGAATGGGATTGAATGTTACTATTGTGGCAAACTTGGACATTTGGCAAAAGATTGTTACAAAAAGCAGAATGATGCGAGGAATGGAAGACCACAACATGGAAATTATGCATCTACCAGTAACAATGATGGGAGTTCAAACCATCTTTTTGCAATGAAGCATGTTATGGGGACAATGGATTCTCAGAATGCTCGAGATGAATCATGGTATATGGATTCAGGTGCCTCAAACCACATGACATGTCATGGTGAGTGGTTTGAGAAGATGCAACCATTGGATACAAATGGTTATGTGGTCACAGGAGATGATACTCAGCATCTTATAACACATGTTGGCAGTGTGCCTTTGAAGATGCATGATGGAAATGTGAAAAATATGTCAGAAGTGTTATATGTACCATCCATTACAAAGAGTTTGGCATCAGTAGGACAAATGGTTGAGCAGGGATTACAAGTCAGATTCAATGAGAAAGGCTGTTTTGTGGAAGACTTTAAGCATGGCTGTAGATTGGTTGCCAAGGGCAAGAAGGAAGGAAGGTTGTTCAAATTGGATGCAGGCATACCAGAATTGAGCTCAGCCATGTTTTCAAAGAGCAATGGGATTGTGCAGGACATTGACATGTGGCACAAGAGGATTGGACATGTCAATATTCAAAGATTAAAGAACATGCAAACAAGAGGCATTGTCAGTGGATTGCCTCGATTCAAATATGATGGACATATGCATGTTTGTGAAGCCTGTCAGTTTGGGAAGCAGGCAAGGTTGAGGTTTCCTCGGGAAGGAAATATGAGTAACAGGCCACTTGAAATAGTGCACAGTGATGTATGGGGCCCTGCGCAAAATCCATCTATCAAAGGAAGTCTATACTATGTGACATTTATAGATGACTTCAGCAGGATGACATGGATATATTTTTTGAGAGAGAAGAGTGAAGTGCTGGACAAATTCATGGATTTCAAAGCTCTTGTAGAAAAACAATATGGCTGTTGGATTAAGTGTCTGAGAACAGATGGAGGTGGTGAATACACCTCAAAAGCATTTGAGCATTTCTTGCGGAAGCATGGGATAAGAAGACAGTTGACATGCAGGTATACACCTCAGCAGAATGGTGTGGCTGAGAGAAAGAATCGTGTCATATGTGAAGTGGCAAGGGCAATGCTCAATGAAAAGAGCATGCCAGATTACTATTGGGCAGAAGCATGTGCTACTGCAGTGTATATCCTGAACAAATCACCTACAGCAGCCATTCATGGAAGCACGCCAGAGATGCGGCTTACAGGTTACAGGCCAGATATTGGACATCTGAAAGTCTTTGGATGTGTAGCTTATGTTCATGTGCCTGATGAAAGAAGACGGAAGTTGGATCCTAAAGCAGAGAAATGTGTCTTTGTTGGATATGCACAGGATCGAAAGGCTTACAAATGTTATAACCCTCAAACTAGACAAGTAGTCATCTCACGAGATGTTGTATTCGATGAGCTTGCTAGTTGGTATAAAGCCAAAGATGAGGGAGTCATTGACACACTTGAGGCGAATGTGCCTGTGAACTTGCCATCACAAGCAAGTTCTAGTTCTACTACTATGTCTGGGCCAGCAGCAGAAGCTGAGAGTAGTAGTTTAAAGGTCCCCCTGTTCCCACCGAGCAACGGATTCGGGTACTAGCAGCGGAAGTAGCACTTCTCGCACGGGACAGGGGTCCCACATTCGGGGCCTCGTCCACGGATATCCGGACAAGAGACTAATCCGTCGGTTTTTCCAAAACCGAACCCGGAAAAAACTTCCCTTACCCGGAAAGCACGGGCGATTCCACCAGGATAATTTTTTACTCTAACGTAGTCAAGATCATTACTGATCACGCTGATCCAACTGCACCTATAAAGATACTCGGTCGGATCAAGGAAGAAACTTGCACTTGGATCATTGGGATCAACGCTTTTTTCCCCATCAAGAGGCACAGCCGTTGATTCCTATCCATAGAACAATTACTATCCGGGACTTACTTTATCTATCGTAATAACAGAAATTGAGTCTCGGTTTACGGATCCATCAGTCCAGCCTAACCCCATCCGATCCCATGGGTTAGCCAACCGCCCAACCACTGTAGTGATGGGATCCAATTTGGAATTTGGTTAGGTTTTGTCCCGGGTACCAAGGAAAAGAGTTCCAAGGCCCCCTAGCCGGAAGTTCATGCAAACATAAAATTAGGCACACCACTTACACACCCAATATGAAATTGCCTTATTCTTAGCATCAGCTAACTTTAAAACAATCCTTTAATGAAACCATAGTACCACTGATCACAGTCTTCCAAATTATCCGGTTGATTCTCAAATTTCCCATCATTCCTTCATCATCAGAGTATCTATGGCATCATTGGCAACTAGAACGCTCACCACTTGTCCACTCAGAGGCCGTTTCCATAGTTCCTAGCCCATAATACTCGGCAATATAATCATTTATCAAGATGGACTCTCGTTGAAGATCAGCAAGATCAACCAACAGATCCATATAAAAGAGCCATGGACTCATCCGTTGAGGACCAGCAAGGTCAGTCAACCAGATCCATGCCCGGTTTCACAAAACAACTCTTACTCCTTGTTCCAATATCTTCCTCGACGCACGCGTGGGTATCCTAGGCGACCCAGAGCCCGAGCACCGTATGGTCAGCACCCTCTAGGATCCTTCGCAGGTGACCTAGCGCTTCACTCATAGGCCGCTTCCTTGGTCCCTCATCCACCGTACCGGAAGCTCACCATTTTAATCGAACCGAGGCTGGTCAAGACCTCGGTCGACCTTGCTACGCGAGACGTCCTCCATTGACTCTCCGTCAGCAGTTGCAACTTTATCAGTTAGGTCTCCACGACCTTAATCACAAGACGGTCAAAATGCTTCCCCAGCATTCTTGACATAAAACAGCCATTTACAAACAGCATTTACAAACAGTTTACAAATACAGTTTCTATATTAACTCTCATTTTTCCACATTGTTCCTCATTAATCCACATTACTTATTCCACATTCCATTTATATGTGTACTCATCCAATCACCTCATTTTCCATCTCTTCACTTCAAATTCCTTCACATCACATATCATATATTCACATCCATATCCACATCCATACATCCACATCCATATCCACATTCACATCCATACATCCACATCTACATGCTTATCTCCATTTTTCATCTTCATTTATACATCCACATCCCATATCCACATTCATACATACACATCCATACATCCACATCTACATCCACATCCACATCCACATCCATACATCCACATCTACATGCTTACCTCCATTTTCACATCCTCATTTATACATCCACATCCCATATCCACATTCATACATACACATCCATACATCCACATCTACATCCACATACATACATACATCCACATCCACATTCACATTCACATACATCCACATCCACATTCCCATACATCCACATCTATACATCCACATTCCACATTCACATCTATACATCCACATCTACATTCACATTCACATACATCCACATCCACATTCCACATTCACATCTATACATCCACATCTACATCCACATTCACATACATCCACATCCACATTCCCATACATCCACATCTATACATCCACATTCCACATTCACATCTATACATCCACATCTACATTCACATTCACATACATCCACATCTACATTCACATTCACATACATCCACATCCACATTCCACATTCACATCTATACATCCACATCTACATCCACATTCACATACATCCACATCCACATTCCCATTCACATCTATACATCCACATCCATTCACATCTATACATCCACATCTACATCCACATTCACATCTATGCATATATATCTTCATGCATATATCCATTTTCACGTTCATACATCCACACTCCCATCTCCACATCCACACATCCACATACATACATCCATTTCCACATTCCCATTTATATAACCCCATATACCTTCACATCTAAACTTTTACATCACATCCATTCTCGCCCTATCACAACCCATATACATCTTATCCTATCACATACACTTCTTACCTCATCCCCCCATACACATCTTAATTCATCTTATCACCTCCTAACTTATTTCATAAGCATCTTATCACCTCTTATCACACCTCTTATCACATCTCTTATCACCTCCTAACTTATTTCATAAGCATCTTATCACACCTCTTATCACATCCTATCACATCTCTTATCTATTTATAGAATACAAGAGAATTCTTACATTTGATATAAGATTTCTTTACACATTTATTTATGAATAAATTCTATTTAAGGAGATTAATACTTTCAAAGTAAAAATCAATCTTTTATGCATCTTCCTATGCATAAATTCATTTTTAATGAAAATGACACTTTTGAATTAAATTTTAATCTTTTATGCATTTTTCTATACATAAATTCAATTTAGATGAGAATGACACTTTTGAATTAAAAATCAATCTTTTATGCATCTTCTTATGCATAAATTCAATTTGGTAGGAATTACACTTTTAGAATAAAAAAATTTCTCTTATGCATCTAAGTTAAGCATAAAATCCATTTATGAGGAAAATCACACTTTAGTATAAAAAGAATATCTTTTATGCATACCTATATGCATGAAATTCAATTATGATAAAAGTCACACTTTTATAATAAAACAATCAACTTTTATGCATACCTCTATGCATGAAATCCAATATGATAAAAGTAACACTTTTGATATAAAAATTTTTCCATTATGCATACTTCTATGCATGAAATAAAAATGGTAAGAATAACACTTTTGATATAAAAATTTATCCATTATGCATACTTCTATGCATGAAATAAAAATGGTAAAAATAACACTTTTGATATAAAAATTTATCCATTATGCCTAATATTAAAATTCAATTTCTCCATTATTGTAATGAAATTCTTTCAATTAATCTAGGATGATAATTCCTAGAATATGGTAGGAAGTCCTCTTTTTATGCTTTGAATGAGATTATTTTATGCATAATTTTTATAAAAATTTTGCCATAGCTCCGCTGCTATGACTGATAAATCTCAATTTTTCTAAGGGATAATGCTTATCATTAAGGAAATAATTAAAATGATCTCTAATTGGATTATTAATCCATAATGGATTGAATCATCAATATTCATAAACTAAAAGCATAGAAAAAAGCCATTAATTTGGCCTCAAGCATAGCTTAATCTTGGGTTAAGGAAAAGCTTTATGAAAATCTTGATTTGGATTGAGAACGGGTCATGAGTATGACCATTTCTTGAGTGAGAGAGAGAATTTACATAAGAATCATTAGAATTTAAACATAAATGAAAATTAACTTCAATAGCATTTATTAAATTATGTAACTCTTCACTACTATTCAAACTTCAATAGCATTTAAAAAAAAAACCATACCAATTAAACTTCTCAAGCTTGAGAGGGGTTGAGAAGAGAGAAACATTGAGAAATTATAGAAAGATCAATATTCACTAATTACCTTACAACTTGCTTGATTCTTTGTTCACGGTAGAGGCCCCCAACCAATCAATTGGTTAAGTATGTTGATGGAGCCACTAATGGGGATTGAAGAAAGAGGGAAGCTCCAAAAACTAGTGAATTATTAAATGAATTCACAGTTTCTGGCTTAGGTGGAGTAGAGTAACGATACATAAACACTATATATTTTTCAACAAGGGGGAGGCTTCTATTTATAGGAAAAATTGAGCTCCTAACCAAACAAACTGATTCTAGAATTTTCTAAATCAGTTTGGTCAATATTTGACCATTTTTAGGTCAGTTAAGCTAACTTTTTGGAACTAGACTTGAATGAGGAGAGAGGAGAGATGAAATATCTCAATTTTTATGAGTTTAAAACTCATTCAAGCATGTGAAATATGCACCTCCTTTAAAGAACTCCTCTTCCTTACATATGTGTCATAATGGAATCATTTTAATATTGCTCATAGTTTTTTTTACTAATAATCCTTGTACATTTTCAACTCTTCATCTTATGTGAAATATGCACCTCCTTTAAAGAATTCCCCTTCCTTACATATGTCATATTTTTAATATTGCTCATAGTTTTTTTTACTAATAATCCTTGTACATTTTCAACTCTTCATCTTATGTGAAATATGCACCTCCTTTAAAGAATTCCCCTTCCTTACATATGTCATATTTTTAATATTGCTCATAGTTTTTTACTAATAATCCTTGTACATTTTCAACTCTTCATCTTATGTGAGCATTTAAGGGACTCCCCTTCCTTACATATGTGTCATAATAAAATCATTATACCCAAAATATCTCATATTTTTAATATTGCACATAGTTTTTTACTAATAAACCTTGTACATTTTCAACTCTTCACCTCATGTGAGCATTTACTCATTTTTGGGTATTTTCTTTTTACAAGTTGGATTTATCTCCTCCCTACACATGGATTGATGCTATTGGTCCATAGGAACCTTAATTGGACCATCGTCTAAAGATTTCTGAAAATCTAGACCCTTAGGCTAAGGTTCTTTATAGCTATTTTCAATTAATTCCAATTGCACATTGGAAAATTCTTTTTGAATTTCTGTTTCAGGGGAACTCATCTGAATTAGAAGAGATATTTTTCTATCCAAAAATATTCAAAATCTGAATATTCTCTCTCTAGAATATTTTTCTCTCTCTAGGCTAAAACAGATAGAAACAAGGTCTTTATATTTCTGAAGAGGGATTGATTACAGGGAAAGATACTAGACATCAAAAAGGGGGTGGGGGAGGAATCTTACATTCTACCCCACTTAAAAAAATGCGAGATGTCCTCATCTCGCCAAGTAGAGGACAACTCTTTTTCTTAAGATCCAATTTATTCTAGGGTTCCTTATATTCTGGTCAACCCAACAGAATACGGGGATAAATATCCCTTATATAGAACTCATCATTAAATAAATTCATTTCAGATCATATCATTCATATCTTTAACACGATAATGGTCCATCAGATCGAAATTTTTTCTTTCTGAACATTCCTCCACGGGAATTTCAGTCAAGCAAGTTTTCAATTTGTCATCCCTTAACTTGATATACCGAGTCAAGTGTTAACAGTAGTACTTTGACAGCACAATCCACTAATCTCATAGTGATTTGTTGAAATCATTATCATCATTTATCATTACAGGGACTCGTCCCATTCATCCTCATTGCGGTTTTGCTCAAGTTATTATATTTCAACTAAATTTCAAAAATCATCATTTTTCAATCAGAATCCCAATCAATTCATCAGTTCCCAAACAGAATTAAAAATCATATCAACCACATTCAAATTCATCATCTGGATAGCATTAACGCTTATAATTTCAAGTCTTAGATTTACTCGTATATACTGTCAGTAAAGAGCTGCAGTTATACTCTCGGTATATACGGATAGTCACGGCCCTTGGAATTATAAGGTAAATACCATCATGTCTAGGCCTCAAGCAAGTCAAGGATTCTATATAATTGCAGTACTTCCATCTGAAGACCCAATTACCAAATTACGAATTTCAATTTGAATATCAAATTGTATGAATTATATCACACAATTACAACCTTTTTGTGTTTCTTGATAAATTTCTGACCTATTTGTCTTCTCAATTGATCTTTATTAACCAAATGCTCTGATACCAACTGTAAGGTCCCCCTGTTCCCACCGAGCAACGGATTCGGGTACTAGCAGCGGAAGTAGCACTTCTCGCACGGGACAGGGGTCCCACATTCGGGGCCTCGTCCACGGATATCCGGACAAGAGACTAATCCGTCGGTTTTTCCAAAACCGAACCCGGAAAAAACTTCCCTTACCCGGAAAGCACGGGCGATTCCACCAGGATAATTTTTTACTCTAACGTAGTCAAGATCATTACTGATCACGCTGATCCAACTGCACCTATAAAGATACTCGGTCGGATCAAGGAAGAAACTTGCACTTGGATCATTGGGATCAACGCTTTTTTCCCCATCAAGAGGCACAGCCGTTGATTCCTATCCATAGAACAATTACTATCCGGGACTTACTTTATCTATCGTAATAACAGAAATTGAGTCTCGGTTTACGGATCCATCAGTCCAGCCTAACCCCATCCGATCCCATGGGTTAGCCAACCGCCCAACCACTGTAGTGATGGGATCCAATTTGGAATTTGGTTAGGTTTTGTCCCGGGTACCAAGGAAAAGAGTTCCAAGGCCCCCTAGCCGGAAGTTCATGCAAACATAAAATTAGGCACACCACTTACACACCCAATATGAAATTGCCTTATTCTTAGCATCAGCTAACTTTAAAACAATCCTTTAATGAAACCATAGTACCACTGATCACAGTCTTCCAAATTATCCGGTTGATTCTCAAATTTCCCATCATTCCTTCATCATCAGAGTATCTATGGCATCATTGGCAACTAGAACGCTCACCACTTGTCCACTCAGAGGCCGTTTCCATAGTTCCTAGCCCATAATACTCGGCAATATAATCATTTATCAAGATGGACTCTCGTTGAAGATCAGCAAGATCAACCAACAGATCCATATAAAAGAGCCATGGACTCATCCGTTGAGGACCAGCAAGGTCAGTCAACCAGATCCATGCCCGGTTTCACAAAACAACTCTTACTCCTTGTTCCAATATCTTCCTCGACGCACGCGTGGGTATCCTAGGCGACCCAGAGCCCGAGCACCGTATGGTCAGCACCCTCTAGGATCCTTCGCAGGTGACCTAGCGCTTCACTCATAGGCCGCTTCCTTGGTCCCTCATCCACCGTACCGGAAGCTCACCATTTTAATCGAACCGAGGCTGGTCAAGACCTCGGTCGACCTTGCTACGCGAGACGTCCTCCATTGACTCTCCGTCAGCAGTTGCAACTTTATCAGTTAGGTCTCCACGACCTTAATCACAAGACGGTCAAAATGCTTCCCCAGCATTCTTGACATAAAACAGCCATTTACAAACAGCATTTACAAACAGTTTACAAATACAGTTTCTATATTAACTCTCATTTTTCCACATTGTTCCTCATTAATCCACATTACTTATTCCACATTCCATTTATATGTGTACTCATCCAATCACCTCATTTTCCATCTCTTCACTTCAAATTCCTTCACATCACATATCATATATTCACATCCATATCCACATCCATACATCCACATCCATATCCACATTCACATCCATACATCCACATCTACATGCTTATCTCCATTTTTCATCTTCATTTATACATCCACATCCCATATCCACATTCATACATACACATCCATACATCCACATCTACATCCACATCCACATCCACATCCATACATCCACATCTACATGCTTACCTCCATTTTCACATCCTCATTTATACATCCACATCCCATATCCACATTCATACATACACATCCATACATCCACATCTACATCCACATACATACATACATCCACATCCACATTCACATTCACATACATCCACATCCACATTCCCATACATCCACATCTATACATCCACATTCCACATTCACATCTATACATCCACATCTACATTCACATTCACATACATCCACATCCACATTCCACATTCACATCTATACATCCACATCTACATCCACATTCACATACATCCACATCCACATTCCCATACATCCACATCTATACATCCACATTCCACATTCACATCTATACATCCACATCTACATTCACATTCACATACATCCACATCTACATTCACATTCACATACATCCACATCCACATTCCACATTCACATCTATACATCCACATCTACATCCACATTCACATACATCCACATCCACATTCCCATTCACATCTATACATCCACATCCATTCACATCTATACATCCACATCTACATCCACATTCACATCTATGCATATATATCTTCATGCATATATCCATTTTCACGTTCATACATCCACACTCCCATCTCCACATCCACACATCCACATACATACATCCATTTCCACATTCCCATTTATATAACCCCATATACCTTCACATCTAAACTTTTACATCACATCCATTCTCGCCCTATCACAACCCATATACATCTTATCCTATCACATACACTTCTTACCTCATCCCCCCATACACATCTTAATTCATCTTATCACCTCCTAACTTATTTCATAAGCATCTTATCACCTCTTATCACACCTCTTATCACATCTCTTATCACCTCCTAACTTATTTCATAAGCATCTTATCACACCTCTTATCACATCCTATCACATCTCTTATCTATTTATAGAATACAAGAGAATTCTTACATTTGATATAAGATTTCTTTACACATTTATTTATGAATAAATTCTATTTAAGGAGATTAATACTTTCAAAGTAAAAATCAATCTTTTATGCATCTTCCTATGCATAAATTCATTTTTAATGAAAATGACACTTTTGAATTAAATTTTAATCTTTTATGCATTTTTCTATACATAAATTCAATTTAGATGAGAATGACACTTTTGAATTAAAAATCAATCTTTTATGCATCTTCTTATGCATAAATTCAATTTGGTAGGAATTACACTTTTAGAATAAAAAAATTTCTCTTATGCATCTAAGTTAAGCATAAAATCCATTTATGAGGAAAATCACACTTTAGTATAAAAAGAATATCTTTTATGCATACCTATATGCATGAAATTCAATTATGATAAAAGTCACACTTTTATAATAAAACAATCAACTTTTATGCATACCTCTATGCATGAAATCCAATATGATAAAAGTAACACTTTTGATATAAAAATTTTTCCATTATGCATACTTCTATGCATGAAATAAAAATGGTAAGAATAACACTTTTGATATAAAAATTTATCCATTATGCATACTTCTATGCATGAAATAAAAATGGTAAAAATAACACTTTTGATATAAAAATTTATCCATTATGCCTAATATTAAAATTCAATTTCTCCATTATTGTAATGAAATTCTTTCAATTAATCTAGGATGATAATTCCTAGAATATGGTAGGAAGTCCTCTTTTTATGCTTTGAATGAGATTATTTTATGCATAATTTTTATAAAAATTTTGCCATAGCTCCGCTGCTATGACTGATAAATCTCAATTTTTCTAAGGGATAATGCTTATCATTAAGGAAATAATTAAAATGATCTCTAATTGGATTATTAATCCATAATGGATTGAATCATCAATATTCATAAACTAAAAGCATAGAAAAAAGCCATTAATTTGGCCTCAAGCATAGCTTAATCTTGGGTTAAGGAAAAGCTTTATGAAAATCTTGATTTGGATTGAGAACGGGTCATGAGTATGACCATTTCTTGAGTGAGAGAGAGAATTTACATAAGAATCATTAGAATTTAAACATAAATGAAAATTAACTTCAATAGCATTTATTAAATTATGTAACTCTTCACTACTATTCAAACTTCAATAGCATTTAAAAAAAAAACCATACCAATTAAACTTCTCAAGCTTGAGAGGGGTTGAGAAGAGAGAAACATTGAGAAATTATAGAAAGATCAATATTCACTAATTACCTTACAACTTGCTTGATTCTTTGTTCACGGTAGAGGCCCCCAACCAATCAATTGGTTAAGTATGTTGATGGAGCCACTAATGGGGATTGAAGAAAGAGGGAAGCTCCAAAAACTAGTGAATTATTAAATGAATTCACAGTTTCTGGCTTAGGTGGAGTAGAGTAACGATACATAAACACTATATATTTTTCAACAAGGGGGAGGCTTCTATTTATAGGAAAAATTGAGCTCCTAACCAAACAAACTGATTCTAGAATTTTCTAAATCAGTTTGGTCAATATTTGACCATTTTTAGGTCAGTTAAGCTAACTTTTTGGAACTAGACTTGAATGAGGAGAGAGGAGAGATGAAATATCTCAATTTTTATGAGTTTAAAACTCATTCAAGCATGTGAAATATGCACCTCCTTTAAAGAACTCCTCTTCCTTACATATGTGTCATAATGGAATCATTTTAATATTGCTCATAGTTTTTTTTACTAATAATCCTTGTACATTTTCAACTCTTCATCTTATGTGAAATATGCACCTCCTTTAAAGAATTCCCCTTCCTTACATATGTCATATTTTTAATATTGCTCATAGTTTTTTTTACTAATAATCCTTGTACATTTTCAACTCTTCATCTTATGTGAAATATGCACCTCCTTTAAAGAATTCCCCTTCCTTACATATGTCATATTTTTAATATTGCTCATAGTTTTTTACTAATAATCCTTGTACATTTTCAACTCTTCATCTTATGTGAGCATTTAAGGGACTCCCCTTCCTTACATATGTGTCATAATAAAATCATTATACCCAAAATATCTCATATTTTTAATATTGCACATAGTTTTTTACTAATAAACCTTGTACATTTTCAACTCTTCACCTCATGTGAGCATTTACTCATTTTTGGGTATTTTCTTTTTACAAGTTGGATTTATCTCCTCCCTACACATGGATTGATGCTATTGGTCCATAGGAACCTTAATTGGACCATCGTCTAAAGATTTCTGAAAATCTAGACCCTTAGGCTAAGGTTCTTTATAGCTATTTTCAATTAATTCCAATTGCACATTGGAAAATTCTTTTTGAATTTCTGTTTCAGGGGAACTCATCTGAATTAGAAGAGATATTTTTCTATCCAAAAATATTCAAAATCTGAATATTCTCTCTCTAGAATATTTTTCTCTCTCTAGGCTAAAACAGATAGAAACAAGGTCTTTATATTTCTGAAGAGGGATTGATTACAGGGAAAGATACTAGACATCAAAAAGGGGGTGGGGGAGGAATCTTACAGTAGCAGTGTACGTCCATGGTCAGGACGTCTGAGACATGAGAGTGTGAGCACTGGGAGTAGTGCTATGGATAAAGGCAAGAAGAAAGTTGAAGGAATTGGGATCACAGGCTATGAGTCCTCTAGCTCAGAGAGTTTGGATGAGGAGCTCGGGATACCTGTTGTACGCACACCTGGTGCTAGGCAGGACAGATATGTGCCACCACATGCCAGAGTTACAGGTGTACAGAGTGACCCGCATGCATTGCGGAGATCCCAGAGAGTCAGATATCCAGTGGAAAGATTGACATATAGAGATTTTGCTATGCATTATGCATACATGACATCTATGGTAAAGCATGTGGAACCTACATGCTATTCAGAGGCTATTGGAGAGCATGTATGGCAGAAAGCCATGGATGAAGAGATGGATGCTTTGGACAAAAATGATACATGGGAATTGGCTGAGTTACCTAAAGGAAAGAATGCAATTGGATGCAAATGGGTGTATAAGGTAAAGTGCAAGTCAGATGGCAGCCTAGAGAGACATAAGGCAAGGCTGGTCGCTAAAGGATATGCACAAACTTATGGTCTTGATTATGATGAAACTTTCAGCCCAGTGGCTAAAATGGCTACAGTGAGGTCTATCATTGCACTAGCAGCACAAAAAGGTTGGGCTTTACATCAAATGGATGTCAAAAATGCTTTCTTGAATGGTGATCTACAAGAAGAGGTGTACATGGAACAGCCAGAAGGTTATGTACATCCAAAATATCCGACCTTTGTTTGCAGGTTAAAGAAAGCACTCTATGGTTTGAAGCAAGCACCTCGTGCTTGGAGTGACAAGATCAGCAGATATCTTGTCAGTATTGGATTTGTGGTTGGAAATGCAGACTCTTCACTTTATGTGAAGAAGACACATGATGGTATCGTGATGATAGTCATTTATGTTGATGATTTGATTATCACAGGTGATTGTGGGAAAGGCATTGATGAGGTTAAGGCCTCCTTATGCAAAGAGTTTGATATGAAAGACCTTGGTGATTTAAGGTTCTTTCTTGGCATTGAGGTGATAAGAACAAACACAGGTATATGGTTGGTGCAAAGGCAATATGCACTTGACATGCTGGCAAAGTATGGTATGACAGCATGCAAAACCATTAGAGCAAAACATGAAGCTTAGGGCTGATTTGGGTGATGATCTTGATGATATCACCATGTACAGGAAAATGGTTGGTAGTCTTATCTACATGACCATTACGAGGCCAGATATCAGTTATGCAGTTGGTTTGGTGAGTCAGTTTATGCAGAGTCCTCGTAAACCTCACTTGGATGCTGTGAGACGGATTCTGAGATATGTCAAAACTACCGCGCATTATGGTCTTTTCTATGAGGCAGGAAAAGACATGCATGTCTATGGATATACAGATGCAGATTGGGCCGGTAGTGCATATGACAGGAGATCTACCAGTGGCTATGTTTTCAGCCTTGGTAGTGGAGCTGTGAGTTGGAGCAGTAAAAAGCAACCTACAGTTGCTTTATCTACCACAGAGGCAGAGTATCGTGGAGCAGCCATAGCTGCATGTGAGGCTATGTGGTTGAAAAAGTTGCTAGATGATGTCAGGATACAGAGTGATATGAGAGTTGTCATTCATTGTGACAACATGAGTAGTATTCAGCTTGCTAGCAACCCAGTTTATCATGCCAGGACCAAACATATTGAGGTCCATTATCATTTCATCAGAGAGAAGGTGCTCGATGGGCATGTTGATTTGACATATGTGCAGACAGATGAGCAGGTTGCAGATATCTTTACCAAAGCACTTGGTAAGGATAAGTTCGAGTATTTTCGTACTAGATTGGGAGTCCTAGAGATGGACATGTCGAGCTTGAGGGGGAGTGTTGAAATGTCAAGCTCGTATACAGCTGGAGGATAGCACATGGGTGCTGACAGATTGACAGTATGGTAGATAGATATCGTGTGGTGTGTTTATGACCGCGTCCAGCTGGTCATGTGTGGTGTGGACATTACACTAGGTTTACTTTGTAGTGTGACATAACACTATGTTGTGTTCCCTTTTGTGTGAGTGAGAGAGATGGTGACTATGGCTTCTCTCCTTCTTTATGATTGATGATTATGGATAGGGTTTGCTTCTCTTGTGTGTGTTACATCCTGCTCCTGTTTTTTATCAGATGTATGCCGAGAAGAGGAGACAAAAGCAATGGTATGATAGAAATGTAACAACTGGCCGATTCAAAAAAGGAGACTTGGTGCTCTTGTACACACTTAAGAAGCATAAGAGAAAGCTCAAAAAACGTGGCCTAGGACCGTTTGTGATTAATGAGCTTACTCCAAGTGGTGCAGTGCGTTTAGAGACACTAGACGGTGAGCAAATGCCTAACTTCATTAATGGAAGTCGTCTCAAGAAATACAATGAACCATTAACTGAAGCCATGCTTCAACAGATGCATGCTGCACAAACACGGAAAGAAGCACTTGACCTACTTAAACGTCAGGCTCAAGAGGAGGCTAAAATTAGAGTTGCAAAAGCCAAGGAGCGTCGCAAAGCTTCTATGTTGGCCATACAGTTGGCTACTGATGAGCCATATGTCGAACCATTCAATATTCAAGTGTGCCTTCATCTTCATGAGACTACCTACTTTGTCTCGGCCTTAATTGACTCTGGTGTGCAGATTATAATGTTCTCTCGTTTGACACCTGGATAGCCTTGGGTCAACCACCACTTGTGCAAATGCCTGTGGACCTACGAAGCTTCTCTGGGGAAGATAACCCTATAGAGGGAAAATGTGTCATTATGATGACCATTCAGGATCACCAGATGTCAGTGCCCTTTTATGTGGCACGTAAGTCCAAGGCAGTAGTAGAGGTTGTTCTCGGTAGTTCGTGGTTAAGTGCTACCAATTGCTCATTAGATTGGAAGAATAGACAATACAAGTTGCAAATTGATTCTGATTGCATCTTGGGATCTGCTACACCACGAGCTTTATCGTGTCAAAGGGGTAATGTTTCTACCTTACCCAACCCACAATCAAAATCTGCTCTTGAAGCTCCAAAACAAATGATGTGGATAATTGATGAGTACTCAAGTGAGGGCCATGGCTGGCATGTTCCAACTACTCTAGTTGCTGCTCAAAGAAGGCCAGGTAAGAAGGAATTATCAATGTGGCTACCCAAAGATGCGTACAAACTTGTACCATCTAGTCCAGTTGCTAAGCCTCCTAAGAAGCACATCATTTCCAAGCATAAACCTCGGATTGTTAATCGATGGGTCCCAAAACATGTTCTTAAAGCACAAGGCTATTATGAGGGTGCAACAACAATTTGGCTTCCAAAATGCCATGCTTTGGCAGGGGTAAAAGAGTGTTTCAGAAAGATTCCAAAAGCCACCCTTGATTGTCCATATCAGTGGGTGCAAAAGAAATCAACGCAAACTCTTCAAGAAAGGAAAGGTGGCCGTGATAGCACCTACAAAACAACTTGTGTTGATCTTCCTAAAACATGTATTGAAACACCGGTTGTCCCGATTTCTCCTTGTAACACAATTCAACCATCAACTTGTGTACCTACGACAAGTCCAAATGTGTCTCATTTGAGCATAGATTCTAGCATTTCAATGCCTAAAACCTCTTATCTTGCTCAAATTCCAAGACAATTGCTAAAGTTTCCACCTCTTAAAAAGGATATACCAAAAACTAACGATAAGGCATTAACACTACAATTAAAGCTCTTTGGTAAATCAATGTTTGAATAATGTAGTTCCTTATCCCTTTAGAAGATGTGTTTTCTTTGAGATAATCTTGTTTTTGATTGGAATTGTCATGATGGATATGAGTGTTCTAAATTTCATTGTTCTACGTCCAGATAACTCCTGATGGATATTTGGCGAGATACATGTCCACCATGCATTGACCCTGATAGTACTCGACCAGATCATCGCGGGGGTTATAGTGCTCCTCCGTTTCAAACACATTCTAGGTGCTTCTATGCTCCCTTAGGTGAAAATTGTTGTGGGCATCACTTTGTCACATTATTCTATCAACAGCATCACCCATTTCCACATTGTCAAGAGTGTGCACGGCTTGTATTAGAAGAAGCTTCACATATTTGTTGGATATGCCGCTCTTACTTTAGACGATATGGCACGGGCTTAATGAAGCAAATTGTGGGAGTCACACCCCAACGCCATAATCTTCTTAATGTGAGAATACCAGAGAGAGGACCAAATCAACGTAGATTACCTGAGGAGGTTCAAGCACAACAATGGAGGGATACAAGCCTAAATGACTTGCAACCACCGATCTTGCAAGCCCTCCTTCCTCAAGCCTCCACATGTCAATATTGGATCAATATGAGTACCTACATTGCACAGTTCCAAAATCGAAACTGTCTGATTAACCTTCCCATAGAACCAATGCCATACTTTAGTGAGGAAGCACTCCTTCCTCTACCACCTTCTCCAGCGGCCGATTTTTGTGAGGGGTTGTCTCTGCATCCTGAGGAAATTGATACCATCTTTCCAGCAGACGAGGACACGGATCCACCACCAGCGCAAGGGTAAGTTCAGTGACTCCATAATAAGATCGACAAGCCAGGGCACTTTTCTCCCATTGGGTTTTTCCCCTCGGCTATATTCGGTGTTTGGCACCAATGGCAAATTTTATTTTTTTCTTTTCTTTTCGTGTTTGTTAATAAAAATTTTGCAGAGATATTCGCTAAAACAAGAGCATCAAACACGCCCCTAGTCCACCTATCATGCACACAAATTAGGAAGGGGGGAGACATGCTACGCTTACAAAGATCAAGGAGGAGCAATCTGCACAAAATCAGCAATTCATCAATGCAAACGAACAACATCAACAGGGCACTACAACAGGTGTATTCAAATCTTAATCTTTATTTCTTTATGTGCTCTTATCTTTCGAATATATGGTTTGCATGTTCACACAATGTTGGCTGGTTTAAGTTTTTGATTAGTTGTTAAAATATGGTGAGTAAATTCTAGAGTCTTAGAAGACTTAGGAAAAGATATTTCTATCTAAAGACAGTGTAGGATATATACCAAGGGAATATGCCAAGTTCTTATGCTTTCAAGGTATATTAGTTATCCCTAGTGGTAGCTACCTCTTAGATATGAGCTAGGTGCTAGGAGTAATAAAAATTTATAAAAAAAATTATACCCTAAAAAACATATTTATGCAAAGTAAATTGAGACATGATGTGTCTACAGCCATGTGGAATGCTTGGTAGGACCTGGGGTTGTCTTAGCACCTTGGGGCCGATGCCTTGGTTTCCATGGGGTGAACACTGATGTCTAAAAGCTTCAGAAAAAGACCTTTGAGGAATCTATCGCCTTGATGGATGTTGGTAGGACTCTGGGGTACACTATGGGCCCTCGAGACCGATGCCCTCATCTTCATGGGGTACTCCTTAGGTCATAAAAGAAAGAAAAAGGGTCTGTCGCCCTTGAGATACTTAGCGGTCTTTAGATTCTCTTGGCGGAGGTCTCTTGGCCATTGCTTGGGTCTCTTTGGGATGGAACCTTAATCTTTATCACCTTCTACACACACATCAAAAAAAAAAAGAAAAAAAAAGAAAAAAAAAGAGTTCCAATCACCTTTGCTCATATTTAGGAGTAGGTTTGCCACTTAGGAATAACTTACATACTTGTAGGACATTGAGACTGCGGTCATAACCGGCGGTGTACAAAGCACACTTGCCTTTGCATAGCCTTATCTACCACTTAAGTCTCACTTTGACTAGTCTTTACTCACCTATTTTAGTACTCATTAAAACTTTAATCAGCCTTGCACTTGTATGCTCACGTGTGAAATTATCATTGCTGATTTTTCTTTTCTTTTCTTTTTTTCAATAAGAGACTTTACTTGTATCCATTGTTTTTTTTGTTGTAGCTCTTGCTACTACCGCGCTCGAGGACGTGCGCAAAATAGGAAGGGGGGAGTGTTGCATGACAAATGAAGATTAATACAAGGATGCAACAAAAAAAGATACTTAGGGCTCTTGTAAAGAGTTCCACTTTGTAGATGAATGTGGGAGAGGGCTTGACAATAATCCCACATGGGAACTTTTGGGAGTTCTAGAATTTTTGTATAAAAGGTGGCTCATTTGAGAGCATGGACACATTGGGAAAACTCATGTTTGAGCTCTCTTGAGACTAGCTCTCCCTCTTCTTCCATAGAGGTGCAAGCTCTTCTCTCCCCCCATCTACATTGTTGTAAGTTCTATTCTTTTGTTAATTCAATGCAATGAGTTGATATTTGTCTCTCTTCTCATGTCAATTCTCTTGTGTGCATGTTTCTTATTGAGAGCTTCAAGGATTGTGTGTATGCTAGGGAAATGAGTATTTGAGAATGAAGAATGCTTTGATCTTGTGTAAGCAATAGCTAAGCTTTCTTCTTAGTTGTGACATCCAAGGCTAGAGCCCCAATAATGAGAAAAATGGTAACACCTCCTCTAATCCCACAAGACCCTGCCATTGTAGTTTCACTTGGCTACACCCTCTATCCTACAAAGACATATACGAATCCATGAACCAACTAGCACAAGCTTCACTATCCTAGATCCTAGAGTTCTCTCCACATGAGACAATGCTAGCATGAGCTTCACCTTCCTAGATCCTAGAGCTCTCTTCACATGAGCTTCACCTTCCTTGATATTAGAGATCTCTCCACACAAGATGATACTAGCACTTCATAACCCATTGATCGGTAACTATGTGTTGAAATTGTGAGATGAGGGAAAACCAGAGCTCACAAGCTCTTGCACACACACATGAATTAAACTCATGAACCAAACAATGGAGTGATGAGGGAGAGAGAGTAGACACAATGTGTGGCACCTAAATAAACTAGATAACTCTCACCCAAGTGGTGAGCTCTTTCACACCATACAACCATATATAGCACACCTGTATACACACATAAGGCTCTTGCATGTGAGCCATGTGTCACAATGTTAGACCATCTGCTCTAGATACAATGTTGATATATCGATGTTGTGAATGCCACCATTGAGGGTATCCCCCCCTCTCATGGGTCTTCGTCCAAACTCGGTGTACATGCCTACACCATGAATTGATGTTGGGGTGTCCATATAGCCATCTAGGTTTCCAAACCGAGAACCTCTTGACTACACATGCATGTACTCATGATCCAATTAATGAGCTTACTCACAAGCTCATGCTCTAACATGTGAATGATATCCATGCATTCAATCTTGCCATCACATGCTTCATCATTGCTACAAACATCATGTATCATACTCTTTTGATAATCCAAAGCATCAGAACACATATCACTACAAACCATACTATCACATATATCATCTTGCATGAAATTTTTGTCAATTTCATCATATAAAATTTCGTAGCCGGTAATGATTTTTATTTCACCGTCCTTAGTGATCTCCCAATCAATTTGCATGACATTTTCCACTGAAATCGAGTAGACCATCTGAATAGGGGCTTAGAGTAGGTCTTATTCTCATAAAGGTTTACCAAACCCTACCTTATCCAATCTGAATAGTGGGTCTTCTTCTTCAATGCACCTCATGATTAGCCTCGAGGGGGTCACTCATAAATATGTAACCGTAGCATGTGGGTTCAACAAAAAGGATTTTTCAAATCCTTATTTTACACATTTTTTACATACAGAAGGGTACCATTTAAAGGGGGTATATTTCACAAATTGAATAGGAAAAGGGCGTGTTTTATTCATAAAAAATTCACATATAAGGGGTTTTTTAAATAGGCCTTGAACGCACATGATATTGAGAGTTTACGTATAGTGAACCCCTCGAGCGATTGGCTGAGCCGCAAGCTATTGATCCTTAGTGACTTCTCTCATGTTTTCTCTTCCTTGCACAAGCTGCTAGTTATATGTCATGTGTATCCAGATTTGTGCTCGTCTCCCATGGGTGGCTTTCTTAGTTGTGTGTCTTCACTTGTGATGTACAGTCCTGCTAGTTGTTGAGATATCAAGCTCATCTAGTGAGGCGGTGGACACAGAGATGACAGGCTGTGTGACAGCCATTCTATTTAGTTGGGTTCACACTATAGAGAACCCTAGTATGTATTTGGTTGAGTACCTTTTCATATAGTGTGTACTCTTATCTTTGTATATGGTGTGTTGAGTGTTGTGTGAAGAAGAAGAAGATTTTCAGCCTCTCACCTTGTGTGTTGAGTGTTGTGTGAAGAAGAAGAAGATTTTCAGCCTCTCACCTTGTGTGTTCTCTTTTAGAGTTTTGTGAGTTGCAAGAGCTCAAGATCTCTTCTCCCTTGCATCTTTTCATAGTATCAGAACTTGGTTCATGCTAAGGGCTGAGCTGAAAGCAAGAGAAGCATAGGAAGCGGTATGAGGGTAAGAGCTTCATCTACTCTTTCCTATTTGTGTTGGCGACTACACCCTTGTCGGGAGCTCTACGGGAGGCACCGGCAAACGATCTCTGATTGAGGAGCTTTATTTGCTGGAGTAAAGCTATAGGACAACTATATTGTCCTATCAAACAAATTTTTTGGGCCAAAAACGCGTTTCAGGTGCGTTAAGACCTCCGTTTTTTGGAAAGCAGGCAATTTCGAGCACTGCGGGTAAGTCATCGATTCTATGCAGAACTGTGTTTTAAAAACTGCAGGAAGACAGATTGGTTGTGCAGACATTGTGTGTGCTGCAAGGAGGTCAAACAGTTGCCATTGGGTGTATGTATGCACATTGAGGTCACTGGTCACATTTGAGTGTAGTATAGTACCGCTGTGCAGAAAATACAGCAGTTTGTGCAGAACAAACCAAAGTGTTGTTTTTGGTAAATTTGTGTGTCTGGCAAGATGTCAAATGATGGCATAAACCAGATTGTTTGCTGAGAAGCTTGACAAGAACAACTTCCATGCTTGGAGGTTCAGCTTGACAAACTTCCTGATGGGAAAGGGTTACTGGGACTACATAGAAGGTGAGCATGAAGAGGCACCGGAGATACTGCATGAAGAGGCACCGGAGATACTGGAGATCAATCTGATTGCTGCAGATGTGAAAGAGTTCAAGTATTGGAACCAAGGAGCCAGAAAAGTTATGTATTGGCTCTCTATCAGTATACAGGACACCATGATTGGGCACATACAGGATGCTAAGTCCCCCAAGGAGACGTGGGAAACCTTGGTAAAACTCTATGAAACGAATACCAAGGCACAAAAGATATAGTTGAAGAATGAACTTCATACTGTGGAGAAAAAAGAGTATGTCTGTGAATGACTATACATAGAAGATCAAGGGTATTGTGGAATCCCTTGCATCTATTGGTGTTTCAGTAGATGATGATAAGGTGGAAGTTTATCTACGTTGTGTGGACAAAAATAGGAGTTGAAATGTGTACATACATGTACATGGCATGTGTGAAGTTTTGCTTTTGAGAGCATTGTCAGGTGTACAGAGTAAATGTATTGATGTGAGCATGTACAGGCCTGTCCGGTGAGAGGTCCACTGAGGATGATATCAGCTGCTCGATGGCTTTGATTGTGGGCGCGTCAAAAAAAATAATGGGCACTTGGAAGGTCGCATTTGAGTATGTGAAGCATGGGAGAATGAAAGATAAAGGGGCCATGTGCCTTAGACTTGGTGTGGAAAGGAATTTAATGGTAGCCATTAGTTAAGCATTGGAAAAGGAAAAATATATATATTAGGGTGGCCATCTTTAGGCCTTGTAAAAATAATAAAATGATGAAAAATGTGGCCAGCTACGTGGAGGTTGGTGCTGCCAGCGCATAGTTCTGAAGCTGGCGAATCGAAGAGAGTCGGCGCAGCTTGGGTTTGAAGGGAGTTCGTGTGGAGATTCGAGAAGCTCTGGGGGCAGTGTGCCGCTCTGGTGATAGCTGGTGAAGAGGCGAGGCTGTCTTGTTGTTAGGGCTGGGGCTCTGGGGCGTGTGCACTGTCGATTGCAGAGGAGGGAGAGCGTAGAAGAAGCCATATCTCTGGTGAAGGACACCTGGCAGGTAAGGAGGACTCTTTGGTGCAGCGGCAAGACAAGGCCAAGGGGGAGGTACTGGAGCAAGCCGTAGGTCTGCAAACAACAGGGAGAGGAGCAGTTGGTAGAGCGGGCTGCTGGATGCGCACGAGGGGTGTTGGGCGTTGCTGCAGCTGTCGACTGGTAAGTGATAAAGCAGAGAAAGCAAAGCGAGAGGTGATGGGTGACGATGGTGAGAGTATGTGGCGACGAAGAGAGAGAACGTCGCTGGGAGTAGGTATGGTTGGCGCTAAAAGCTGGTGAGGGTGATGGAAGCATTAGCAGACGCCTCGTAGAGCAGAAGCTGGTGAGCGTGAAGTGCACGTGTAAGGAAGGGTTTGTAGAGAAGCTGGAAGCCGTTATGGGCTGGCGTGTGGAGGTGCTGCCGTTAAAGGCCAACCTGGTAAGTGGCCACCAAAGAGATGCTGGGCTGGTTATGAGACAGGTGGGTAGTGTAGAAGACGTCAAACAATGAGTAAAAGCTGGTAAGCGTAGAGGGCATGTGTAAGAAAGAATGCAGAGGGCTGGTGACTATACAGGAGAGGCACAGCCAGAGAGGTGAAAGTGGAGAGCAAGGGGAAGCGTGGAGCGCAGCTACTTGATTGTAAGCAAAGAAGGCCGGCTCTGCAGACCTCTAGGTGATCGTGGAGAACTCAGCGATTGGGAGCCACCTTGGTGCTGTGGCTTGGACTGGATAGTGGGCTGGTTGTCAGGTTGGTGACAAAGAAAAAGGTTACTTTGGGTTTTATGCTTTGAGAACTGGCAGTGTGCTGGTGGTGTAGGAGAGAGTGCACTTCAGCTGAGGTGCAGAGCGAAGAGTGAGAAGGCCGGCTGCTGCAGAGAAGCAAGGAGCGAAGGGATTCGGAGCGACCAGGAGCTCGAGTGGACTGATTGCGATGAAGCTGGTGTCTGGGATATCTTTGATATCCAATTCTGTAAAGATGAAGGTCCTTTCTGAAATATAAGTCTTGTTCATGCTCTTTGGTCTGGTGTTCTGGTGTGCTTGCATGTGTGTGTGGAAGTGTGGCATTCTATAAGGGCGTAAACAGCTTTACCGCTTCCGTGCCATCACTTTTTGGTGCCTCCACAGAAGAGGAGCAGATTTCCTCTGGTTTGTGAAAGAGAACAGGGCTGTGTGAAGAAAGTTTTGGAAATGGCTCAAGATTTTCCGGAGTATTGGGGATTGCCACAGGAAAGTGCAATCAGGTTTCTGGAGAAGATGGAGTTTACAGCTTTGATGAAAGACAGAGCAACTCCGGAGATCCTCTCTCAGATTTTGTCTTATTGCTTGCAGGGTGATGCAAAAACATGGTTACAGATGTTTGTGACTACACACAGGAACATTCATCAACAGGATCCTGAGTACCGTGTAGTCAGAGCTGCATTTTTGGCACAGTTTGCCCGAGTGAGGAGTCCAAATGAGGTGTGGAAGGAGTTGTGTAACATTTAGCAGAAGGACGGTCAGGATGTGGATCAGTATCTGATAGAGTTTGGTAGACTGTGGAGTCTATGGTGTGAGGCTCTGATTCCTGAAGTACCCCCGCAGATGATAAAGAGAGACCGGTTTGTGGCTGGTCTGGAGCCAACCCTCCGTCTGAAGGTGGAGCTGAAGAACCTGGATAGCTTTAAGGAGGCTGTTAGAGTAGCTCGAGAGAAGGAGTGGAAGGTGAAGCGTCTGAGGCAGATGGGAATACAGGAAGAGCCGAAGAAGTTTGTGAAGATGCCAGAGATTGAGAGTATACATCCTAAAAGGGAAGCTGCTGTTGTTCCAGAACAGGAGGACACTTTGAAGAGGGACATACATGATGCAGTGGAGCTCATGAAGTCTCTAAGTTTGAATTGGATGGAAGCAGGTGGAAAGGGAAGAAGCTGAGGTGCACCAAATAATAGAAGAGACAATATGTCAACAGGTGAAGGGAATATGGGAGGAACAGGGAGAGGACGGGGCTACTATTTGAGCAATGTTCAATGCTGGAACTGTGGGGAACGGGGACATATCAGCCCTCAATGTGACAAACCACCCAGAGCAGGTGGTGGAATATATCCTGTGATGCAGAGGACTAATGATAGATCGGGGGATCATAGTGTTGAAGTAAAAGATCCAAATCAACCCTCTACCAGTGGAGTCAAATGGGAAGATAAAGGGAAAGGACTGGCTCTCAGCCTGATAGGAGTGGAGACCATTCCAGAGATTATGCCTGTGGCCAAGAGGACGAGGAATACAATAGCAGAACCTGAACCATCTTCTAAGAAAGGTAAACATGTCCAATTTGATATAAGCCCTCAACCAGAGAAGAAGAAGAGGAAGCCAAGGAGACATTATAAAACTTCAGATTTGCATATTGGTCAAGGTCAGGAGGAGTATACATTGATGGGGGATTTAAAGGGAAGGGTAGCCAATATAACTTTTGCCCAATTGCTTGGATTGTGTCCGAAGCTTAAGAGAGAGTGGAAGAAGTTGGCAAATCCGAGGAAAGTAAATGAGCAAGAGTCCACACAAGGCGAAATGGAGCTGATGTCTATGGAAGACCTTCCTGATATTTGTCCATCAGTTGATGCCTGGTGTGGAAGTGTGAGTGTTGGAGAAGCATATGTTGATGGCGGTGCACAAATCAGTGTGATGACTCAGTCCTGTATGGAGAGATTGGGGTTAAAGCTGAATGCTAGTTCAGACTTTAGACTCCGTTTAGCAAATCATGCAAAAGTGAAGTGTCTGGGTGTATGTACAGAAGTGCCAGTGACTGCTTTTGGTGTGGTTTGCAACATAAATTGCCATATTATGCCGGCTGGTTTGGGAGCTTATCCGCTGATTTTGGGCAGACCTTGGCTCAGACAGGTGGGTGCCATCCAAAACTGGAAAAGGGGAACTATAACAGTACATAATAGGAGAGGGAGAGCCAGGAAATTCAACATGAGTAGTAAGCGGGAAATGAAGAATGAACCTGAAGAAACAAGTGCTGATGAGTATACAGATAGTGAAACTGAAGAAGAGAGTTCTACTTCTGATGATGAGAGCCAGGTATCATTTATAATGAAGGAAGAAAATGAGCATGTGATGCAAGCTGAAGAGGAGATAAAGAAGGAAGAAGAGAGCAGACTTGAAGATATGGACAGCCTAATGTAGCCTCCATCACCCCAGTGCAGAGAAAGAGAAGCTGTTACAGGGCATGCTGAATCCTAGATTGCAGCCAGTGGGTGGAGAAAGAAGAGTATATGAAGGTAATACATAAATTCCCTCATTTGTTCATTACTTCATATGAAGAGATCCGAGGATTTAAATGTGAACCAATGCCTATAGTATTGAAAGAGGGTGTGAGGCCAGTATTTCAGAAACTGAGGAGGATAAATAGAGAGCTATTGCCTGTATTAAGAGAGGAGTTGAGTAAGTTGTTAAAAGCAGGGTTAATTTATCCAGTAGATCACTCAGATTGGGCAAATCTAGTGGTCTTTACTCCAAAGCATACAGGTGGGTGGAGGGTCTGTATTGATTACAAACCTCTGAAAGCTGTAACAAAAGGCAATCACTATCCTCTGCCATTCATTGATGATATTTTGGACAGGGTAGCTGGATATGAGAGGTATAGTGTATGCGATGGCTTCTCTGGGTATTTTCAGATCTCAATTGCTGAGGAGGACCAGGCAAAAACCACTATCATTACACCGTGGGGTTGCTTCTGTTACCGAATAGTACCATTTGGTTTGAAAAATGCACCCTCATGGTATCAGAGAAACACGGACAGAGTACTTGCACCTCTTACAGATAATTTTGTGAGAGCTTTTTTGGATGATATATGTGTGTATAGTTCTCAAAAGGAGCATGGTAATAAATTGGAGCAAGTATTTTCTAAAATGGATGATGCAGGTGGACAGCTGAATCCAAAGAAGTGTCATTTAGGACATTCAAAGGTGAAGCTATTGGGGCATATGATATCTCAGAATGGAATTGAACCTGATCCAGAGAAGATAAAAGCTCTTGTCTTATTATCTGCACCATCAACATCCAGGCAGCTGCTGCAGACTTTTGTCCAGAAGGTAAAATATATGGCAAGATTTGTTCCTTTAATGTCTCAACTGCTTTATCCTCTTCAGCAGGCTATGAAGAAAGAACCATTGCAATGGAATGAAGAATGCGAGGAAGTGTTTGAGAAAGTAAAGGAGGTATTGGGAGGTATTTCCAGTGTAAAAGCTCCGGATTTCTCTCAGGTCTTTTATGTGAATCCATCTTTTGGTCCGGATGTAGTTGGAGCAATCTTAATGCAGAGAGGAGATGAATCCAGATATATGAAGCCTGTGTATTTTGAAAGTAGAGTGAAGACAGAAGCAGAGAGGAAATATACTCAGGCTGAATTGGTTTTGTCAAGTCTGGTGTATGCTTGCAGGAAATTCAGGTCATATCTCCTGATGAGACCATTTGTGGTGCTGACAAATTATACTCTACTCCCTCAGCTGGTGAATGGTACTTCACTCTCAAAAGGTATGATGCGATGGTTAGTGGAGCTTCAAGAATATGATTTCTCATTTTTGATTGAAGATACTTGCAAGGCAACTCTGGCAGATCTTCTAACATACAAGGATGGCCCGATATTGGTGAAGGAAGTGGATTCAAAGATAGAAAAAGAGGAACAGATTATCATTCCTGGAGCTCATGTTTTATTCTTTGATGGTTCATATAAGAGGAGTATACATCAAGCCACCGGGGGGTATATAATCCAGGATTCAGAAGGCGTGCTGATTCTAAAGGATGGAATACTTCTGAAAGCTGAAAGTAACAATGAGGCTGAATACACAGCATTGTTTCAAGGGTTGCAGGGTGCTTTAAAACAGAAAATTCAGAAGTTAATCATAAAGGGAGATTCTCTATTAGTAGTAAAGCAGGGCTTGGGTAGCTGGCGAGCAAAGAATCCGAGATTAAAAGAGTGTCTGGCTGATGTTAGAAGGCTGCTACATCAATTCACAGTATGGAGTATTCAACATGTGCGGCGGGAGGACAATCATATGGCACATGAGTTGGCTCAGGAGGCAATTAATCAGGATCCAGTAATTGCAAAAATCGAAGAGCCATTATACAGAGGGAGGGAATACCTATCCAGAGTGGTGGATTACTTACTCTCAGGTCGCTTGCCTGAGGAGCTCAAAAAAGGCCAAAAATATCATTTTATCAGGAAAAGTAAGCATTATGTCATGATTGGAGATGAATTATACATGCAAGGAGCTGATCAGGTATTGAGGAGAATTCCTTGGAGGGAAGAGATTTATTATATTCTATCTTCAAATCATGAGGGAGCATGTGGGGGTCATTATGCATTTAAGATCACCTTGCAGAAGATACAGAGGAAAATCTGAATATTTCGTCTCTGTTTGTACAGCTGTTGGACATGAATGTCTCAGCAGAAGTAGGGGGTTGCTAAATATGTGTGGACAAAAATAGGAGTTGAAATGTGTACATACATGCACATGGCGTGTGTGAAGTTTTGCTTTTGAGAGCATTGTCAGGTGTACAAAGTAAATGTATTGATGTGAGCATGTACAGGCCTGTCCGGTGAGAGGTCCACTGAGGATGATATCAGCTGCTCGATGGCTTTGATTGTGGGCGCGTCAAAAAAAACAATGGGCGCTTGGAAGGTCGCATTTGAGTATGTGAAGCATGGGAGAATGAAAGATAAAGGGGCCATGTGCCTTAGACTTGGTGTGGGAAGGAATTTAATGGTAGCCATTAGTAAGCATTGGAAAAGGAAAAATATATATATTAGGGTGGCCATCTTTAGGCCTTGGAAAAATAATAAAATGATGAAAAATGTGGCCAGCTACGTGGAGGTTGGAGCTGCTGCCAGCGCACAGTTCTGGAAGCTGGCGAATCGAAGAGAGTCGGCGCAGCTTAGGTTTGAAGGGAGTTCGCCGTGTGGAGATTCGAGAAGCTCTGGGGGCAGTGTGCCGCTCTGGTGATAGCTGGTGAAGAGGCGAGGCTGTCTTGTTGTTAGGGCTGGGGCTCTGGGGCGTGTGGAGTGTCGATTGCAGAGGAGGGAGAGCGTAGAAGTGGCCATATCTCTGGTGAAGGACTCTCTGGTGCAGCGGCAAGACAAGGCCAAGGGGGAGGTACTGGAGCACAGCCGTAGGTCTGCAACAACAGGGAGAGGAGCAGTTGGTAGAGCGGGCTGTTGTGGATGCGCACGAGGGGTGTTGGGCCTGCCGACTGGTAAGTGATAAAGCAGAGAAAGCAAAGCGAGAGGTGATGGGTGACGATGGTGAGAGTATGTGGCGACGAAGAGAGAGAACGTCGCTGGGAGTAGGTATGGTTGGTGAGGGTGATGGAAGCGTTAGCAGACGCCTCATAGAGCAGAAGCTGGTGGGCGTGAAGTGCACGTGTAAGGAAGGGTTTGCAGAGAAGCTGGAAGCCGTTATGGGCTGGCGTGTGGAGGTGCTAGCGTTAAAGGCCAACGTGGTAAGTGGCCACCAAAGAGATGCTGGGCTGGTTATGAGACAGGTGGGTAGTGTAGAAGATGTCAAACAATGAGTAAAAGCTGGTAAGCGTAGAGGGCATGTGTAAGAAAGAATGCAGAGGGCTGGTGACTATACAGGAGAGGCACAGCCAGAGAGGTGAAAGTGGAGAGCAAGGGGAAGCGTGGAGCGCAGCTGCTTGATTGTAAGCAAAGAAGGCCGGCTGCAGACCTCTAGGTGATCGTGGAGAACTCAGCGACTGGGAGCCACCTTGGTGCTGTGGCTTGGACTTGATAGTGGGCTGGTTGTCAGGTTGGTGACGAAGAAAAAGGGTTCTTTGGGTTTTACGCTTTGAGAACTGGCAGTGTGCTAGAGAGTGCACTTCAGCTGAGGTGCAGAGCGAAGAGTGAGAAGGCCGACTGTAGAGAAGCAAGGAGCGAAGGGATTCGGAGCGACCAGGAGCTGGAGTGGACTGATTGCGAGCGGGTGCTTGATGAAGCTGGTGTCTGGGATATCTTCGATATCCAATTCTGTAAAGATGAAGGTCCTTTCTGAAATATAAGTCTTGTTCATGCTCTTTGGTCTGGTGTTCTGGTGTGTTTGCATGTGTGTGTGGAAGTGTGGCATTCTATAAGGGCGTAAACAGCTTTACCGCTTTCGTGCCATCAACGTGGTCTTGGGCCACAATACAAGGCGTTTAAGACGTCTATTCAGACTCGGGAAAACATTCCCAATTTCACAGATTTGGTGTCTATGTTGATTATAGAAGAGAAGAGCTTGGGTGAAGACCAACAGTCTTCACAAAACAAAAATAGTTCAGAGCAACAAGCCTTCTACACAAGTTCAGGAAGAGGACAAGGTAGAGGAGGCTGTGGACGTGGCCAAGGAGGTGGCCGAGCAGGTAATCAAAATTATGGCCAACAGCAGCAACAACAACAGTCCCAGAATTCACAACAACAACACGCAGGTGGAAGAGGCCAATTCAGAGGCAGGGGGAGTCAAAGAGGTCGTGAAAATTGGCAAAGGTAGTATAATGATACACGTGGATGCTTTTATTGTGGTAAGCCTGGACATGTGCAGGCAGATTGTTATAGGAAGCAGGCTGACATGCAAAATGGGAAATCGCAGCAAAACAACTATGCATCCTCGAGCAAAAACAATGAGGATAATGAATGGTTGTTTGTTATGCAGCATGTCATTAATGCCATGTCTGAAAATGTTGAAGCAACACATAAAGATAATGTATAGTACGTTGATTCAGGTGCTTTGAACCACATGACAAGTCATGGGGAGTGGTTCAAGTAGATGAAAAACCTTGAAAGACCAGGTTTTGTGGAAACAAGGGATGACACTGCTCATCCAATTGCCTATGTTGGAGATGTGCCATTGTTTATGCAGGATATTGTGATAGGGCTGCCAAAGTTTATTAAAGTTGAAGGTATGCAAAAAATATGTGAAGTATGCCAATTTGGAAAGCAAACAAAGCATATATTTTCACGTGACATAAATGTGAGCAGAAATGCACTAGATGTTGTGCATTCAGATGTATGGGGTCCTACGAAGACCATGTCTATGGGAGGCTACAAGTATTATGTGACATTTATTGATGACTACACAAGGAAAGTGTGGGTATACTTCATGAAGGAGAAGAGTGAGGTGTTCACTCATTTTCAGAATTTCAGAGTTATGGTTGAAAAGAAAACAGGGAAACATGTAAAGTGCCTAAGGTCAGATGGAGGAGGAGAGTACTTCTCTAATGAGTTCTCTGAATTTTTGCAGAAGAATGGTATTCAGAGACAGTTTACATGCAGATACACTCCGCAGCAAAATGGAGTTGCTGAGCGAAAAAACAGGCACATTGTTGAGATTGCGCGAGCATTGATGGGAGAGAAGAATATGCTGCATAGCTATTGGGCTTAGGCTGTTTCTACAACAGTTTACATCATGAACAGGACTCCAACTGCAGCCATACATGATGTAACTCTAGAGGAGAGGTTTACTCGTAGAAAACCTGATTTGTCTCATCTGAAAGTCTTTGGATGCATTGCATATATGTATGTGCCAGATGAGCTGAGAACTAAGTTGGATCCAAAAGCTGAAAATGGTGTGTTTATTGGGTATTCCCTTGAGCAAAAAAGGATACAAGTGTTATAACCCTGCTACACGTGAGTTGAGGGTAAGCAGGGATGTTGTTTTTGATGAGATGAGCAGCTGGTATACTG
Source organism: Cibotium barometz (assembly GCF_041138505.1). Classification (NCBI taxonomy): domain Eukaryota; kingdom Viridiplantae; phylum Streptophyta; class Polypodiopsida; order Cyatheales; family Cibotiaceae; genus Cibotium; species Cibotium barometz. The sequence goes on along the minus strand of NC_141064.1, from coordinate 52,938,556 downwards.
CTGAAAAAGAAGCTGTTGGGGTTGATGTGAGTGGAAATGTGGTTGCACAGAATGCAAGTCAACAATCACAGTCTTTGAGTGGACCAGGAGAGTCCTCATCTAGTGGTTTAGACCATGGAGTGGCAGGCTGTGTCATAATACCAGTCCTGCAAATGTGATTAGTACATCACATAAAGGCAAAGAGAAAGCGGTTGAGCCCCTTAGTATGCCTGACATTTCTACAAGGCATTCTCGTGTTGATGGAGAGTCTAGTGGCTCAGAGATGAGCCTTGATGAAGTCTTGGGATACCAGCTATGAGAACACCTGGTGTAAAGAAGGCTATGGAAGCCATGAATACAAAGCTCCGAAGATCTGGGAGAGTGAAGAATCTTATGCAGAGGTTTACTTATGATGGTTATGTGGCACATCACTATGCATATATGGCAAAAGTTTTGCAGGTTGTAGAGCCCACATGCGTTGATGAGGCTGTTGGAAATGTGTGTTGGGAGAAAGCAATGGATGAGGAGATGGATGCACTATATGGAAATGAGACTTGGGATTTAGTACAATTGCCTGAAGGCAAGAAAGCCATTGGATGCAAGTGGGTGTACAAAGTAAAACATAACAGTGATGGAAACATAAGCATAAGCAGGTACAAGGCTAGATTGGTAGCCAAAGGATATGCGCAGACATATGGCATTGATTATGAGGAACCTTTTAGCCCAGTTGCCAAGATGGCAATAGTGAGAGTTGTGATAGCAGTGGCTGCGTCAAAGCAATGGTCTTTATATCAGATGGATGTAAAGAATGCATTCTTGCATGGGGATTTGTACGAAAAGTTGTATATGTTGCAGCCACTTGGTTATGAGGATGTGAGTCACCCCGAGCATGTTTGCAGCTTGAAGAAAGCCTTGTATGACTTAAAACAAGCACCAAGAGCATGATCTGAGGAGATTTCTGAATATCTTTTCACTATTGGCTTTCATATAGCCAGTGCAGATTTCTCACTGTATAAGAGACACAGTGATAGAGGGGTTATACTTGTTGTCATCTATGTAGATGACCTAATCATTACGGGGGACCATGATGTAGAGATATTTGATGTAAAGATCTTGCTTAGACAGAAGTTTGAGATGAAGGATCTGGGGGAGCTCAGATATTTCTTTGGCATTGAGGTGATTAGGTCACCACATGGTATTGGATTACTGTAGAGACAATATGGCTTGGACATGTTGTCCAAGTATGGTATGACAGGCTGTAAGCCTATCTCAATGCCATTGGATCAGAATGGCAAGTTGAGTGCAGATTCAAGAGAGATTTTGGAGGATCCTACTATGTATAGGTGCATAGTAGGAAGCTTGATCTACATGACAATCACCAGGCCAGATTTGAGCTATGTTGTTGGGTTGGTGAGTCACTTTATGCAGGTTTCTCGGAAGCCACATTTGGATACATTGAGACGCATACTGAGGTATGTGAGGTCTACTTCGCATTGTGGACTATTTTATGAAACTGGGACAGAGATATGTGTACATGGGTACACAGATGTTGATTGGGCTGGTAGTATCTCAGATAGAAGATCTACTAGTGGCTTCGTGTTTTCTTTGGGGAGTGCTGCTGTAACTTGGAGCAGCAAGAAGTAGCCTAGCGTTGCTCTATCCAGTATAGAGGCCGAGTACAGAGGTGTTGCTATGGCACCATGTGAGGTAGCTTGGTTGAGAAAGTTACTTTTGCTGATTTGGGTCTATCAGTGGATAGACAAGTTGTCATTTTCTGTGATAACATTAGCAGTATACAGTTGGCGAGGAATCTAGCTTTTCATGCTCGCACGAAGCATATAGAGGTCCACTACCATTTTGTCAGAGAGAAGGTTTTGGTGGCAAGAGACGTTGGCCTTGTTTATGTCAGCACATAGGATCAGGTCACTGACATCTTCACCAAAGCATTGGGTATAGAGAAGCTCCGCAAATTAAGGGCTTCGCTTAGTGTACATGAGATGGAGTTGAGCTTGAGGGGGAGTGTTGAGATATCGAGCTCATCTAGTGAGGCGGTGGACACTGATGACCCGCCTGGGGAATAGGCCCCACACTTACACCACTGGCATGGTTGGTGAGACCATGGGTGATATGCGGCCAGTGGGATGACAGGCTGTGTGACAGCCATTCTAGAGACTGGCATAGTTATAGCGCCAGCTCATTTAGTTGGGTTCACACTATAGAGAACCCTAGTATGTATTTGGTTGAGTACCTTTTCATATAGTGTGTACTCTTATCTTTGTATATGGTGTGTTGAGTGTTGTGTGAAGAAGAAGAAGGTTTTCAGCCTCTCACCTTGTGTGTTCTCTTTTAGAGTTTTGTGAGTGTGTGTGTGCTTGCAAGAGCTCAAGCTCTCTTCTCCCCTGCATCTTTTCACAGCTGGTCGGCTCTGCTTGATTTCTAGAATCTTGCTAGCTGCTAATTTCTCTCCTTTTTCTGGCTCTATAGTGCCACCTCTTTGCAAATGTTGAGCACATTGTAACCCTAGTAGCTTCATTTGCTAAGAAGGGCCTCTTTATTACTGCTTCCTCACTTAACTACATGCTCTTTGCTTAGCAATGAGGTTACATGCCTTCTCTGTGGGCATCTCCTCTTCTCTCATTAGCTACCAACGATGGCCTATTGGTGGAAGACTTCAAGGTGGGTTTTCATAGCAGCCCTCTCTTCAATACCTCAGGAAGCTTCTTGAATGCCAACATGTCCTTGCCCTTCAACTATAGGCCCTTCTTGGATCGCCTTGGCATCACAGTGCCGAGCCCGACCAAAGGCTTTGAAGCTTGAAACTAGGTCTTCTTTATTGTTGCAAGTCCCCTTATCTCTTCCATTCTTGAAAGAGATTAACTGAAAGCCTTCAAAAACACAAGGCTCTAAACTAGTAAGACTATTGACACTGCTCTTGGGTAAGAGATAAACCACTCCCTCTCTTCACAAACTGGTTGTCAAGGATTTCGGATTTTCACACCCCTTTGTGCAACAACATGTCTTGCTTTCCTCACATAAAAGTAACCAAAATAACGTACTTAATCTCTTTTGTGCATCTAACCAAAAAATTACTTGCAAAAAATTAGTGCTTTTCTTCACCAAAGCATTCTTTTCCATGTGCCCAAACACAATGAGCATCTCAACATTACTTAGATGCAACCATATACAAGCAACCAATCTACAACCTTGATAAAAGTGAACCTTGCTAACCAAATTTTTTGACGCCATTGTTAACTTGTTGATCTCCTCCTCCAAACTCTCAATGTAGAGATTCTCCACCTTGAAATTGCTACACTCCTTGTAGCATAACCAGGAGTAAATTTTAGCAACCAAATTAGCCTATATATTGCCACTAGGCTATCCTCACACTCACGTGGGAATTCACCATAACTCACACAAGCCTCTATGTTGGCGGTTGGACGGTGGTTAGCCACCTTATCACCGAATCGGGTCAGTGCCGTTGGATGTCAAAGAGGGGGTAATGTGAGAGACGGCGGAACGGCACACTTTACTATAGAGCGGCACGCTAGATTTAAGTGTGCTCAGGGGGGGCATTCAGATCATTCACGTTAGTTGTCGAGCAGTTGTTAGGTAGAGATTTGTGTGTGTGCTATTGTATGATTCATCGACTATTATGGATTTTGGCTGAGAACAGCAATGGAGACTCTCTCTCTCTCTCTCTCTCTCTTTTCTCTGTGCTTTTGTTCCTTTTTCCTTGTTTCTTTTTGGTGTTCCTTGTTAGGTCAAAAATGTCGCTAACACGATAGAGAACCCCACATTGCTAGCAACCCTAGCTGTAACACCCTGTTGGGGATGACGCTACGTGTGCAACACGAACCATGATCCAGGAAAAAGTGGCTATCGCTCTCCTTGTCTCACCTACAAAAAGGCTCAAGGGTATTCTCTTCCTCAGTGACTGAGGGGGTCGTGCGAAGGTGCTTCCCATTCAATGGGGTCTAAGGGAGATCTTGTAAAGAGGCCCTGGGCGCATAGGGCAAAGAGATTTGTTGGCCGAACAGATATCATGCTGGGTGATTAGCTCTCCAAAAGAGGTAAAGGGGTTGTGTCAAGCACTTGATGCAACTCGAGGAGAGAGCAGAGCATCAACACCTTCATATACAGAGGCAAAACGTGTGAGCTTCAAGCCAGGCGCAAGGTGAGGAAGCCATCGCAATACCCTAACCCTGGATCCTTCTCTGTTCATATTTTCCTCTAAGCATCTGGCACACCTTGGAGCTCCACTGTAGCTCCTGCAATCCCAAAAGGATCTGCAGACCTGACAGGCGAGGTCGGGGTTTACTAAAGGGCGGAACGGGCCCACCGCCACCCAGAAAGATATGCCACCCAGCAACATGCACCCGATACAATTTACGACCCGGAACCCGGATGACGACTCCGGATGCAACCCAGACTGCCGTCCCCGCATCCTCCTCACTGGTGATATCCAGACTCTGCAATTTCTCCACTACCCTCACTCTTCTTCCGCACCCGGCAGACTTCCGAATCCGACTCCGCCACCCTGGATTCCCATTTTCGCACCCAGCCACTCGATGTTCAGAACCCAGCTGCCCCAGATGTTGATTCCGGAGAGTCCACAAGCTTCTCCACAGCTGCTGGCTTCTTTCCAGCCATCTTCAAGGAGCTTTCCTGGATAGCTAACCATCACAGTGTGGTCAGTGACGCCATGATCTTCCAATAACAGCCTTAAAATATATTGAGCCCAGCACCACAGTAAATGTGACTACCTCCATATCCACATTCAATCTGGTGCTTTAAAGAAGAAGGTGTCATCACAAGAATCTGACATTCCCCACTCCATGGCATGGATACAACCACAAGATTTCAAGCTACATCCTCTGCTTCTTTTCCCGAATGAGACAAAACAGGGCACCCACTTACCTTGCTCTTGCTTTGAGAAAGATCATTCCATCCCTAGTCCATACATATAATTTAGGATGCACAGGTGGTGCTGAGTTTCTGGCCGACTTGTTGGATGATGTTGATTTATTCAGAGTCCAGTTGGCATCTACCTGACATTCTGTGAATTTAGCATGTGCTGCAAAGTATACTAGATCTGAATAGACTTGGCTGATGGGCCGGAAAGCATGTAAGCATTGTGACAACAAAAAACATCGGTCCAGTGAATGTCTGGCCTGCAGGTAGTGTGGCCAACATGGCCATCGAACCAATGATTGCTTGTACCATTTATGTGGCCAATGCGGATTCAAGGGTCATAGCTTCCGGGTATGCCCAAATGCATTGTTGGAGCAGTTTGAGGAGATGATCAACACCGACGGCTCAAGTGGAAGAATGCCCGTGATACCGATTGCCTTTTGAAGAGTAAAAAGGAGCTAAAGGAGTCTCTCAAAAATGTTACCTCAGCCCTGGAATGGCATTCCCAACACCCTCGAAGAGGAGACTCCTTGTTGTAGGGATATGGCACGGACGATAACTGCAACCAAAAACTTCTTCTGTGATGTCAAGCATGCAATTTCCAACCTCAAACATGAGGACAGTAGCAGCTAGGAGAGTGACTATGAAGCTTCTGATGCTGATCCAGAAGCTCAATATGGCTGCCATGATAATGCAGCAGATATGGCTACAATTCACCATCCAAATGAGGAGCTTTTGGCTGCCCGGAATGTCCTTGCAGAGCATGGTGATTATCAGCAGGCAGCAGCATAGTCATTATATTCCCCATGTTAGTGATGGTGCATGGCATAAGCTGAATGAGCAGCCTGTACCTCTTCCCGATGAGGATGATGCCGTATCAGTTCTAGAAGAAGCCCATACCAATGAAGCGAAAAAGCCCTTGCATGTCGAGAACCCTTAGATACATATCCTGGAGAGCATAGACTCACAACGAAGGAGCTGTGTGGCCGAGAGAGCCTGGAAAAGACCTCGCATATCGAGAACCCTCAAATACATATTCCGGAGAGCATGGATAATGATCTCTAGGATGCTTTGATGCATCTGAACAAGGATGAGGTAGGAGAGGAGAAGAGTGGCTGCGAAAGCCCGAAAAAGCCCCCACATAACAAGACCCTTTGGATGGATAAGCAGGTGAATACCCATAATATAGCTTTTGCTTGGATGATGAGCAGAGGAGATTTGGATGATCCATATGGTTTTCTTAGCCATGATGATGGGCTGGTTATGCGGAAGGTTGAGAGAGCATGGAAGGAGCATGAAGGCTGCAAGAGCCAAGTGATGCCCTTGGATGTCTCTAACCTTGCATCAAGTTTCTTGCATGGTACGGATATTCCAGAAAATCCAGTTTCAAGTTTCGGTGAGGATGATGACATATACTGGTTTGACATGTTACTTGCTGATGACGGTGTGCTTGTCCATGGTGATAGCCTTGAAGAGGTTGATGCAGCTTGGTTTGACACCTCGTTAGAAGAGATTGTGGATCCTACATATTATGCTTGTATACCAAATGCAGTAGAGCATGGTTTGAGTATTCTTGATGAGCCTACACAGCATGATGTGGATAGAGCGCTTACTTGGATGCTTATGTACACACTCTTGTGCTATTTAGCAGATTTCTTTGGAGATGATGTGCCATGTTCATCGCGTCGAGCTCGAGGTGTTGTGCCAATTGGGGTACGTTAGCATGTAGCAGATGCTAGAGCTTCAATGACATCGTTTTGATGGGAAGGGTTATGCCTGCCCCGTGTCTACTCCATGCCAGTGGAGTCTGGACACACTAGTCACAACCTGGTTCTATGTTTTCATTTTGTATGATCATGGGTCGACGGCCGTGTATATGATGGATTCCCAGTGCTGGCCAGCCATGGCATGGTGCCATGAAATGGTTGCGCTATACTTGCACTAGCTACATATCATGTGCATGATGATGGCATGGTCCTATCATTGTGGGTTTGAGTCATTGGATTGGGAATCCGATCCACCGAGCGTGCCAAGTGTTGGCCGCCGCTGGATAGCCGCTAGGCGGTCAGCCACCTTACCGCCGAGTTGGGTCAGCGTCGTTGGATGTCAAAGATGGCAGAATGTTAGAGACAATGGAATGGCACACTTTACTATAGAGCCAGAGTGCCAGAGTTAGGTGTGTCCTACCTTATATTCGGGGGGAGGGGGGGAGGGGGGTTGTTAAAACCCTAAGATCTCTCTAGTTAATTAACATGCATAAACATGCATAAATCAGGCATAAACTCTACCACCCAACCACCCCCGAGCCCAAGGGTTGCACACATGAAATAGAATGGAGTACCACATACCTTAACCGTAGTATCCCATACCACCAAGAGGTATAACTCCAATACAACAGTACTCAGCTCTATAGTGAAATGGCAAGAATGTAGATACAATCCTCTACACAAGAGAACATCCCTTGAGTGTGTCCCCATGTCCCTATTATATAGGAGGGCCTTCAAGTGACTCTTGACTCTCCATTTCCCATGTGTGACCCTTGGATGCCTGACCCTAACCTTAACATTTAAGGTTAGTCCTAACCCATGCTCCACTAGAGCTTGTTCCCATGCTTCCATGCTCACAAGCCTAATGTGGGTTAGCCTCCTAGTATATGCACAAATAATGTGTACATAACATACTTCCCCTCTCAAAACATTGCACTCTTGCAATGAAAAGAAGGAAATTTACGCTGAACATTCTCAACCGACTCCCAAGTCGAATCCTCTATTTTCTTATCTTTTCACAAAATTTTAACTTCAAGAATTAGTCGACTACGAAGTTTTCTTTCCCTGAATTCAAGTACCCTTTTAGGTTCATGTGGAACATAAGATAAATCTTCGACTTCGAGTTCTTGAGGAGTAACTATGTTATCCTCACCTCCCAGCTTCTCTTTCAATCTACTGACATGAAAGACTGGATGAACTCTAACATGTGGAGGCAGTTTTAGCTCATACGCAACCGTGCCTAGTCGACGAATAACTCGAAATGAACCACAATATCTAGGAGATAATTTCGAGCATTTTTCTGTTGATAAAGTTAGAGAGTCTTTAGGAACTTTTAAATAAACCAACGCTCCTGGTTTAAAAGACCGAGATGAGCGTCCTCTATCAGAATAAAATCGTGCTCTATCCTGAGCACTCCTGATAGAATCCCGAGCTTCGATCAGCATTTCCTCCATCAGAATAAAACCATGCTCTATTCTGAGCACTCCTGATAGAATCCCGAGCTTCGATCAGCATTTCTTGCATATCACGCAAGAAGTCCCTCGATGCATCAAGCTCAATGTCCTTAAGACCAACATCAATAGGTGCTCTGGGTTGATATCCATACATAAGCATAAACGGACTAAAACCTGTAGCCATATGTTTAGAACTGTTATAGGTAAATTTCACCAGTGGAAGATACTTTTCTCAATTTGATGGTTTTCCAGAGACATATGCACGAAGCATATCCTCTACAACCTGATTCACCTGCTCTGTTTGCCCATCAAACTGCGGATGATCAGAGAAACTCATACTTAAAGTTGTTTTCAATTTCTTGAAAATTTCTTGCTAAAAATTAGCCATGAACTTAGAGTCCCGATCGCTCACAATATCAAAAGGTAGACCATATAGTCTAAACAGTTGCTCGACAAATTGGTACGCCAATTTCGAAGCTTTAACTGTTGTTTTTGTGGGTAAAAACCTAGCCATCTTTGTCAATCTATCCACGACTACCCAAATGGCATCGTGATCCCTGTTGGTATGTGGAAGTCCCGTAATGAAATCCATGGAAATACTTTTCCACTTTTTAGATGGAATATCCACCAAAGGATGTAATAACCCAGCAGATTTAGGGCGTTCAGCCTTGTTTATTTGACATTGATGACATCGGACCACATAACTTTGAATAAAATCTTTCATTTTTGGCCAATAAAATGTCCTTCTAACTAAAGCCAAGGTATGCTGTATGCTAGGATGTCCTGTCGATGGTGCGTCATGGCACTCAAATAGGATCCTTAACTTAATTTCCAGCACATCCGGCACGCAAACCTTATCATTTCGAAACAAAAGACCATTCCGAAGAAAAAATTGGTTGGCTTTTTCTTTCACCAGGTTTTGATCTACTTCAGAGTTGGACCTTGATTTTGTCAAATTTTAATATTCCAAAGAAAATATCTGTGCTGCATTTTTTCCTGAGTGAATCGTACAAGTTAGAAGTAATCTCAGTGAAGCAAAGCTCATTAACTTCACTGACTCGACTCAATGCATCAGCAATGCGATTTAAGCTACCCTTTCTATATTTAATCATAAAATCGAAATCTTGCATCAACTCAGCCCATCTTGCTTTTCTATCCTTCAAGTCCGGTTGATCACAAATACTGTAAAGATTGGTGATCTGTCAAGACCATAAACTGAGACCCGTAAAGATACTGTCTCCATGCCTTTAAACCATAACTGAGACCCGTAAAGATACTGTCTCCATGCCTTTAAAGCATAAATGATTGCATACAACTCTTTCTCCTGAACTGGGTACCTAGTATCATTGAGTTTCTTACTCTCGAAGGCCACAGGCTTCCCATCCTGGAACAAAGCTGCGCCTACCGCAAAATCACTAGTATCAGTCTCAACAATGTAAGGTCTGCTAGGATCTGGCAAAGCTAACACAGGAGCATCTCGAACTTTATTTTTTAAAAATTTGAAAGCCTCCTGTAGCTTATTATTCCAACCAATTGGAGAATTGGACTTTTTATTTTTACCTTTAAGAAGATTGGTAAAAGGTACAGTCAGCTTCGAATAATCTTTAACAGATATTCAAAGAAATACCACAAAACCTAAGAAGGATCTTAGCTGTTTGACCGTACGCGAAATTGGCCATTCTAAAACCTTTTGGATCCGATCCAAATCTATACTTAAGCCATCCCGAGAGATCTTATGACCTAAATATAACAATTCCTTTTTAAAGAAATCACACTTAGATAATTTACAATACAGTTTTTTCTTCTTGAGCCTTTCTAGAACCTCTTTAAGATGACTCTCATGCTCATCCAAAGTTTTGCTGTATATCAAAATATCATCTAAGAAAACCACCACACATTTTCCTAACAGATCTCAAAATATATCATTCATCATCTGTTGGAAAGTTGCTGGTGCATTAGTGAGACCAAAGGGTAACACTAAAAATTCATAATGGCCATATCTTGTTCTAAAAGCAGTTTTAGGAACATCTTCCTTTGCTATACGGATCTGATGATAACCTGTTCGCAAGTCAAGCTTTGTAAAATACTTAGCTCCATGCAACCTATCAATAAGATCATCTGATCTAGGTAATGGGTATCTATTTTTAATTATAACTTTGTTAAGACGTTTATAATCAATACACATCCTCCAAGTACCTTGATCCTTTTTCTTAACCAGGAGAACTGGTGCACCCCAAGGAGACTTACTTGGTCCAATTTGACCCATCCTCAAATATTCAGCTAGTTGTTTGGCTACCTCATCCTCCTCAGATTAGCTAAGCCGATACGGAGGAATACTAACAGGTTTTGTCCCTGGTACTAGCTCTATTTTATGGTCCACCTCTCGTTTAGGAGATAATCCATGAGGCAATTCATCAGGAAATACATCCTGAAATTCGCTTTTAATGGAACTTAACACTTTACTTTCCCAAACATCTAAAGAAACAGTGTTTGCATCAAAATGAATATACGAAGACACTGGATCCATAACCAATTGAAAAAGTTCATAGTTAAAAATATCTTTTATTAATTCCAGTTCATTGATAAACGTTTCCTTGGGTACAACAATGTTTCCTTTAAGAGTTACAAGGCTTTCATTGTGATGAAAAGACATCAAATGTTTGATCCATTCGATAGAAAAAATCTTATTTTTGCTATCAAACCATTCCATTCCCAAAATTATATCAATATGACCCAAGCTCATGACATGGAAATCAAGCCTATCTGAGTACAATTGGATGTCTAATGGTAATTTTGACACCTTCTTGTCCCAAAATTGGACTTGTCCTCCAGCCATCCTGACCTTGTACATGTGATCATTCTGCATGGTTTCTAGCTTCATCTTCTGTACCACAATATTGTCAATAAAATTGTGAGTACTACCAGGATCAAACAAAATATGAACCTGATGTCTTTTTACTGATCCATAAACACGAAATCATTTGTTTGGACCATAAACGTCTTTATTGAAAAGTACAATCTAAACATTGGGTTCCTTCAAGATGCGAAACATTAACTTCAGAGAATTTACCTTGAAGTTATGTAATGTGAATAGATTTCCTTGGAATAAACTTTTTCGGTGCTTCCTTTTGAACAGGCGCCGAAGTTGTTGTAGCTTCATTCAAAGGATAAAATTTCTTTGTATGCCCTTTCTCTTTGCACTTAAAGCATGTGAGTTTTTCCCTACTCACAAACTTTGGTTTTTTGCTAGCATTGTCACCATTTTTTGGTTTTGGTGTGAAAACCAATTTCCTTTTTTGTCCACTGTTTGAATAAGTGAAAGTGGGTTTCTTTTCATTTGACGCTGGTTTTGATGAATTGGTGCCAACCATTATCTTATGAAAAACCTGAGCAGCCTGAATAGCATCTTCAGCCGTTTTAACTTTGTACTTCTTTACCTCGTATTGATAATCACGAGATAATGCATTGATGAAAATACCACACAAAGTATGATCATCAGACTTGGCTTTAGTAGCCAACTGTCTAAACTTTTGCACATAGTTATCAAAAGAATGATTAGCTGTGCTATTTTTAACCAACTTGGCTATAACTTCGAATTCATCCTCTGGTTGGACAAATTCTTTCTTGAATGTAACTTCAAAATCTAGCCAAGTAGTGGGAATAGAATCCTTTTAGATCCTTCCACCAAGTCAAAGCGTTCCCCTTTAAAAAACCATGTGTCATTTGCAATTTCTGCACATCAGTGAAAGGGTGAAAAGCAAAGTGTGTATTCCACCTGTTAAGCCAGGCATCCACACATTCTTGTGTCTTCTCTTTCTTCTCTCCGCCATACACCTTTGGTGCAAAAGACGGAGCAACTGCTTTGGTAGCTATAGATGAGGTGGCTAGAAGAGCTTTCTGCAAAGTTAAAATCTGCACCTTAAGTAATTCCATCTCATCATGGCACTTTGTTATAGTAGCCTCAAGACGTTGTGTCACCTCCAAAAATTCGCTCTTTGCTACCACCTCCTCTTCTTCTTCATGGAACTTATGATCTTCCCTTCTAAGGTTGGTATGATCACTCATGTCATCGACATTGTCATTGCCATGGTAAATAAGTTCTCTTTAAAATCTGGGTTAAACTTTTCTTCACCTTTCTCTTGACCCCACTTGACCAAAAGTTCTAGCAAATTAATTCACTAGAAATAACTGCACATAAGAAAAATGCTTTAATTAGCATTTGGTGGCTAGACATTGGCTAAAAAATCATGAAAACATCGTCTAGAATCAATCCAAACGAATAAAATATTAATACAAGGCATGCTCGTATTAATAATATGCGAATAACCCGCATTTGTTTAGTGTGAGTACATAAAAAACGTACTATAACACCAAATATGCCTCGAAAATAAAAATTCTTGAGAAAAAAGAATTACCATGATTTTTTCCTAATTTTCTCTAATTTCATAGGGCCTCAAAATATGTTAATTTTGAAAACCACCAAAACCTATCTTATGGCATTCCAAACCTATAATTTTTCAGAAAATTTTTAGCAAAAGTAAATTTGCCAAAATATCATTGATATTTTAAAAAAAAAACCAATTTCTAGGATTTCTAAAAATAATTCCTAGAAATTTCCTAATTTTTCCTGAGAATCTAAATAGAATGGAGCACCACATACCTTAACCTTAGTGTCCCATACCACCAAGAGGTATAACTCCAATACAACAGCACTCAGCTCTATAGTGAAATGGCAAGAATGTAGATACAATTCTCTACACAAGAGAACATCCCTTGAGTGTGCCCCATGCCCCTATTATATAGGAGGGCCCTCAAGTGACTCTTGACTCTCCATTTCCCATGTGTGACCCTTGGATGTCTGACCCTAACCTTAACCCTTAAGGTTAGTCCTAACCCATGCTCCACTAGAGCTTGTTCCCATGCTCCCATGCTCACAAGCCTAATGTGGGTTGGCCTCCTAGTATATGCACAAATAATGTGTACATAACAGGGGGGGACATTCAAATCATTCACGTTAGTTTTGAGTAGTTGTTGGGTAGAGAGAGTGTGTGTGTGCTGTTGTATGATTCATCGATGATTATGGATTTTGGCTAAGAAAAGCCATGGAGACACCTGAAAATGCCGCTAACACTCTAGAAATTATGATACCATGTTGAAATTATGAGATGAGTAAAAACTAGAGCTTACTACCTCTTACACACACATGTGAATTAAACTCAAGAACCAAACAATGGAGTGAGGAGGGAGAGAGAGATTAGACAAAATGTGGGGCTCCCAAACAAACTAGATAACTCTCACCCAAGTGGTGAGCTCTGTTACACACCATACAACCATAGATAGCACATCTATATACAAACATAAGGCTCTTGCATGTGAGCAATGTGTCTTGCCATGTGGCACAGTGTTAAACATTCCACTCTACCTTAAGCTAACTAAAATCAAATTCACCGCACTCCTAATACTTGGATTTCCTATATTTCAACACTATGGCACCTAGACTAATGTAACATCATTGCCTCTTAGCTGCATGCCCACGATTACCATAGAAGCCCACCACCATTGTTTCTTCCACCCCTATGCATACAGTTCTCATGCTCCTAATACAACAAAACAGAGCTGACATTGCTAACCAAAAGCCATAGGAGGAGTGTCCACTTCACAACCTCCATTTTCCATGCTCCACTCTAGTACACAAATGCCACACTCACATCCTAAGGTGAGAATGATACTACCATTCCATATTAATGCCACCAAATGCTGACTTAGACAACACGATGTTCTAACCAGTTATACGTATCTAGATACATAAGAGATCTAATACCCATAGGATTGATACAAATCAGGTTGCCTTTCGAATGTTAAGCCAAGAGGTCCTTGGTAGCAAGAGTATCCTAAAAACCATGATGGTTCTCAACACAAGAACACCTCTATGCTTAGATGAAGGGATTCAAAGCACACACAAAGGAATATTTACACACACACACATATTATTACATCTCATTTTTGGATTTAATCTAGGTAGAGTACCCAACACACACATAATTTATTCATATTTTGGGGGGACTACCTGGGAAGAGAACCCTTGACACTCACACACATAGAAAACTAAACAAAAATATTGAGGAAGAGAGGTCTCCCCTCACTCAAAAGAGTGTCGATGACAAGATTCCTTTTATGACAACGTTTCCAAGCAATCATCACTTGGGATCAGGAAATGGAGCTACAAGACTGTCCAAGATGAGTGGCTGATGGTGGTAGCTGGTGGTCGTGGACATCAGAAAATAGCTGATGGTTGTGGATGTCAGTAGTAGAAACAATTCATAGTAGCCTAGTGGTCATGGACAACTTCAACGAGTAGTAGTAGCAAGTCAAGCAAAAGCACTGTTGGCATCTGGAGTGGCCGTGTGTGGTGGCATTAACTGTTTAAGAGCACTCGTGTTATTATGGAGAAGATTGAACAAGGCAGCACAGTAGTCCATAAGGCCAGTTGATGTGTGGATGAATGAAGCAACACCAATGGTGTTTCTAACGAGACGGACAATAGCGTTGAAGTTTGTAAGATTCCTCCTCAGCCTGAATATCAAATAAGCCTCTACTTCAATCCCTTGTAATCATTCTATGATTCTCAATACAAGAAAATATAATTTTTCCTTGTTTTGCCTAGGGAGATAAAAAAATTCTAGAGAGTGGTAAATCAAAATTGGGATATTTTTAAATAAATAAATTCTTCAAATATCAAAAAAATATTTCCCTGAAACAGAAAATCAAAATAGATTTTCCAAGGTGCAATTGGAATTGATTAAAATTGATTCAGAAGACCTTAGCCTAAGGGTCCAGATTTTTGAATTTTTTTTAATTATGGTCCAATTAAGGTTCATATGGACCAATAAGATTAATCCAAGTGTTGGGACAAGATAAATCCAAAGAACAAAAGAAAATACCCAAAAATGAGTAAATGCCTATATAAGATGAAGAGTTAACCAAGTACTAGGTTTATTAGTTAAAAATTACGGTGTATTAATAAAAAAATGAAAAATTTTGGAGTAATCATTCATTTTCGACACATGTGTAAGGAAAAGGGAGACCTTCAAGGAGGCACCTATTTCACATGCTTGAATGAGTTTAAAACTCAAAAATAATAGGATATTTGTTATCTCTCCTCTCTCCTAAATCAAACCAAATAAAAAAGGGAGCCAAACTGGTCCAAAACTTGTCAAAATTCAGCCAAACTGAAGCTGGAAAATTCTAGAACTCAGTTGGACTCAGTTAGTGGCCTCCCTCTCCTATAAATAAACCCTCATTCCTTTGTATTATTATCTGTGAACTAAACTATGCCGGTATTACTCTAAACTAAGCTTAATTTCTACTATCCTCTAAAAACCTCTACAAAATTGAAGATATTGGAGCTTCTCTCTCTCTCTTCAATCTTCCTTGGTGACTCCTACTACATACCAAACCAATTGATTGGTTGGGGGCCTCTACAGTGACTAAAGAATCAAGCATTTTTGGAGGTAAAGAGTGGATTATGATCTTTTTTCTATAATTTCTAAATGTTTCTTTCTTCTCAACCCCTCTCAAGCTTGAGAAGCTTTAATTTGAATGCCTTTTGAATATTATTGAAATGTTTTAATGTATTGTAATAAAGAAACACATAAATTTTCATTTATGCTTAATTTTAATGGTTTTTAAGAATTTCTCTCTCTCTCTCTCTCCCCCCAAAGAAAGGTCATTTCTATGACCTATTCTCAATCCAAATGAAGCTTCTTCATGAGAAATGATTCTCATGAAGCATTTCTCTAATCCAAAAGTAATTTTAATACTTGTCTAATTGGAGGCCAAAATAATGGCTTTTTAATGCTTTTATGATATTTATTTCATGGAGAAATTATGAATCAATCCATAATTGGATAATGATCCAATTAGTGGTCATTCTAATCATACTAATCATATTAAACTTCATTCTCTCAATTAAATTGAGAATTATCAGTAATAGCAGCAGAGCTATGGTAAAATTTTTGTAAAATAAACACATAAAATATTTTCATTCATAATATGAAAAGAGGACTTCCTACCATATTCTAGGAATTATCATCCTAGATTAATTGAATGATTCTCATTGTAATCATGAAGAAATTTATTTTATGATTATGCATAATTAGTAAATTAGGAAAAAGAGAAGGTAATTTATTTTTATGTTAAAAGAGTAAGCCCCAAGACATTGGAAATCCATGTATTCCAATGATTTAGAGAATAAAATTGGAATGCAAAAATAATGTATAATTTATGAAAGATTTTAGTTAAATTTATCTTTTTGTATAGATAAATTTTTATGAATGAAAGAGGAATTCCCACCATATTGGAATCCAATTAATTAAATGAAGAAAGTGTAATTCCTAGTGCAAAGTAATTAATGGAGATTTTTATTTAAATTTTAAGAGAAAAAATTAATTAAATTTATTTATTTTTTGCATAGATAAGTTTAAATGATAAAAGAGAAATTCCTACTATATTATAATTCAAATGTTTAGATGAGAAAAGTGGAATTTTTAGCTTAAAGAAATTAATGGTTATTTTTATGTAATTTTTAATAAGAATTTTAATAGATTTAATTTAGAAAAAAGAGGAATTCCCATGATAATTGGATTGCACTCATTGAAATGAGAAAAAAAAGGATTTCAAGTTTATTCAAAAAATAGGTATTGATATTTTAGTTAAAAGATTAGTTTCCATGATAATTGAGAAAAGATGGATTTGAATTAAATTCTAATGTCAAAAGATGTATTTCCATCATAATTCTACCTAATGAATTAAGGTTGAGAATTTATGTGGAAAAAAGAAAATCTTGGATAATTGAATTGGTAAAATCACTAAATGGATATTTACCCAAAAAATGGATATTTACCCAAAAACTAGATGTTTAGTTGAAAGTAATCTTGGTAGAACTAAACTGAATGAATTTAGTTAGACTACCTGAGGTCGGACAGTAAACCTAATTGTCATTCTCTCGAACTAGATCAGACAAAAACTTCGTGACCAATTCCAGTTACTAAATCCAAAGAATAGACTACCGGAACTAATCTAGTTTTTTCCTGACCAATCTCACCAAGAATCAAGTTGGATAAATGGATAAAATGACGGGTAGATTACCCTCATGAGAGATCAAGGATCCTCATTATTGAAACTGGGAATTATTGGAAAAAGGGTCTTTGGAACCAATCTCAAACTAGAATCTCACTTGCATTGGAAACTCTATTTTTCATTCAAAGGACTGTTTTATGCCAAAATGCCGGAGGAAGCATTTGGCTTATGTTTTTCTAAAGGAGGTTCGTTGGAACAACTGGCGGGGAGTCGTCAAGGGACGTCGCCCACGGCAAAGCTTGCCGAGGTCTTGACCAGCCTCGGTATGGTTAAAATGGTCTGCTTCCGGTACGATGGGCGAGGGCCGACGAAGCGGTCTGAAGTGCTAGGACACCTAAGGAGGATCCTAGAGGGTTCTGACCGGGCGATGCACGGGCTCGCGGTTGCTAGGACACCCAAGCGTACGTTGAGGAAGATATCTGATGGACAAAAAGGAAAGGTTTCTGGGAACAAAAATTTGATACTGGATCTCGTTGTTGGTTGGCCAGCTGGTCTTCAACGGAGAGTTCAGATGATGCATTTTTGTAATACAATGGACTTGGAATTTTGGAAAATGATGATCGAAAATATTATGATTTTATTCAAGGATTGTCTTAAAGCCAATCGAATCTATTATAAATGGCAATTTCATATTGGGTGTGTATGTGGTGTGCCTATTTGATTTTTGTATGAATCACTGGCTAGGGGGCCTGGGACCTCTTTTCCCGGTACTCCGGCAAAAACCCAATCAAATCTTTATAAAGGAATTCCACCAATTCAGTGGTCGAGTGGTTGGCTAAAACCATGGGCCGACCCATGGGCCGGATAGGCTGGATCGGAGGATTCCTGAGAAACAACTAGATACAATTAGTTACGTTAATCAGTTTAAATCCTGAGAAGACCTTGTTCTCTGTGGGAAGGGATCATCGGCTGTGCCTCTCGAAAATGAGGAAAAAAGCGGTGATTCCATGGACCAAGTGCAAGTCTCTTCTTGATCTGACCATGTGACTTCACGCTTGGTCAGATCAGTTTAATTTAGTCAAGACTTGACTCATTAGAGCAATCACCTAGTTAAAAGATTTTTTCACCTTCCTGGCAGAATCGCGCGTGCCTTCCGGGGGAGGGGAGTCTTCCGGGTCTCGGAGGGACCGCCCCTGGGCTAGCCTCTTATCCCAGACATCCGCGGCGGGCGAGGCCCTAAGTGTGCAGGACCCTCGCACCGCGCGGGAGGCCGACGTCGCTTCCGTCGCGCTGGCAGGAGCCCCGAAGCGGGTGGCCACTTGGTATCAGAGCATTGTTAAAAGCTAATAAGGATAAACAAATTCTTATCAAAAAATGATAATAAAAACTCAAAAAAAGCATTTTTTTCATAATGTATTTTCATTCCATAAGCTTCTTTAATGAAGAATTTTTAATCAAAGAAATTGTTTTTATAGATGGAAGTTCCCTATTTATCTGGTATTCCTGACCTCACCTTGTCTCAAGATATGACTGTGTTCGCCTTCGAGCATCTCATCTCTTCCACTTCAACTCGAACAAGCCGAGCAAGACTCGCACGCCATTTCGAGGATTTATATTTTCCTGACCCAACGAAGAGACGACAGCATGAGTGGTTTGCAGGGCAGTATGTCCACGCCTCTTACGACCGGCATGCAATGCCTAGGCAGAACCTCTCATTGGCAATGATTCTGTTAAAGCTGAAAATGGTGCATGGTGTCATTCTATATCATTCAATGCCTCGGAATTTCATGCTTTCATGCCAAGTCTACAGACTCCTTAGTTGCTTTATTCCTAAGGAGAAGATAATAGCTCCCTTGTCAGTAAGTGAACGTTTGTATCAAGGCATGGCTATGGCCCACCCAGTACCGTCGTCTTATGCGTCTCCTGAGGAGATTTTGATTTCTGGAGCCGAGCTGCTCTATGTACATATTGCAACTTTTATATAAATAAAGAAATATTTTCTAGAGAAAAATTCCCTATTGTATAAGTGATTGTATAAGTGATTGTTTATGGACGAACTGTTGAAGAAAAATCTGTTATCAGACATATGTCATAGATCTCCAATAAGATCATTGTCTTGTTTAAGAAATTGTTTTTCGAACCTCTTAAGTCTTAGGATCTCGTGGACGATATCAAAATAAAAATTTAATAATATATAATTTTTGGCAGAATCATGAGACAAGAAAACCGTGGCCGTCAGCCAGACCCTCTCTTTGAAGATGATGAGCTTGACCCTGATGTTCGCAAGGCTCTTCATAGGACTCAGCCAGGATCCTTCAAAGGAGAAGGGGAGAACCTGGGCGAGGCTGTGGAGAAATAGGTGGAAGCCATGGAAGAATATTTTGACATCACACGCTACAATGAGCGGAGCAAAATGGCTCTTGCCAGGTTGAAAATAGTGGAAACAGCCAGGGTGGCATGGAGGAACCACTGTGACACCAACTGTCTGGACAGAAATACTTAGTCCTAGAACGACCTTAAAACCTATTTGAGAAAGAGATTTTGTCCCCCTGGATTTTTGGAAACCAAAATGAACGAATTCTTAGAGCTAAAGCAGGGGAGCAAAACCATCGAGGAATATCACCGGGCCTTTGCTCTTCTACTCAAATATTCACCACCTCTAGATGAAGAGCAACTCATGGCCAGGTTCATTCGGGGAATGAACGAACCCTTTGATACATTGGTCAAAAATGCCAAGCGAGTGTCCATGGCAGAAGTTGTCAGAATGGCAAAGGACTTTGCCAAAGCCTTCATCGTAAAAGTCCCACCAAAGCCAGCTCCCTCATCCTTCAAGAGATTGGGATTCATAGTGTCAAAGGATGGGATTTCTCCTGACCCCGCAAAGGTCCAAGCTGTAGTTGAATGGCTAGAACCCAAGTCAGTAAAGGAAGTCAGAGGATTCCTAGGGTTAACTGGATGGTGGATCTTTATACCTAGGTATGCTCAAATAGCATCCCCTTTAAGTAACCTTCTCAAGAAAAGTACACTTTTTCACTGACTACAATGTGTCAAAGTGCCTTCGACAAGCTGAAGACAGCCTTAGTAATCAACCCTGTCCTTAAATTGCCAGATTTTACCAAACCCTTTGAGGTAGTTACTGATGCCAGTGGATTTGCCTTAGGCGGTGCTCTAATGCAGGAAGGTCATGCAATGGCCTATGAATCCAGAAAACTCAGAACACATGAGAGGAATTATGCCGTCCATGACTTGGAGTTACTCTCAGTAGTGTATGCTCTAAAGTTGTGGAGACATTATCTTTTAGGACAAAGATTCACCTTGATGACAGATCATCAAAGTCTGAAGTGGATTTTCACCCAAAGGGATCTCAACATGCGTTAAAGGAGATGGGTACAGACCCTGCAGGAATTTGATTTTGAAATAAAGGATCGGTCGGGGAAAGAAAATGTGGTTGCAGATGCGCTCAGCAAAGAAGCCTCCTTGCTTGCAATTACAATGGTGTCAAATCCATTGATCAATGAAGCAAAGGAAAAAATCATGCAGGACAAATTCTTTGCCCCTATTGCTACCCTTCTGATGCAGGAAAGCAAGACTCCTCAGGAAATGAGTCGAGTTCTTGGTGGATGCAAACTGGATGAAGGATGCATGTATTATAATAATCGGCTATGTATCCCCAATGGTGCGGGAATAAAGGGAAGAATTCTGAGAGAAGCCCATGATAGCCTGATAGTTGGACATCTAGGGTTTATAAAAATCTATATGTCTGTGAAGAAAAGCTTCTTCTGGCTAGGACTCAAAAAGGACGTACTTGATTATGTAAGGAAATGCTTAATGTGCTAAAGAGTCAAGGCAGAGAGAGTCAAGATGCCAGGGAAACTGTAGCCTCTAGACATTCCACAGATGAAGTGGGAATGCATCAGTATGGACTTTGTCACTGGATTACCTTCAGTGTAATCAAGTTACAACTCCATTTTTGTGGTAGTTGACAGGCTAACCAAAGTTGCCCATCTGATTCCAGTGAAAGAAACATACTCTGTAGTGGATGTTGTTTGCCAGAGTTTTCCTTAAGGAGATCTTCAGATTGCATGGTTTATCCAGGAGGATAGTAAGTGACCGAGATCCCAAATTCACATCGAAATTCTAGACTGCATTCTTTGAAGCAATAGGAACTTTCTTGGATCTTAGCACAGCCTACCACCCCGAAACAGATGGCCCACGGAAAGGGTGAATCAAGTAATTGAAGATATCCTTCGGTCATGCTGCAAGAGCAGCAGGAAACCCAAGAAGTGGTTAAGTCATTTGCATCTGGTCGAATTTGCTTACAATGCTTCTTATCATCGGAGCATTGGGATGAGTCCTTTTTGAGAACGCAATTGCGTTTCTGAGAATGCAATTGCATTTCTGCGCTTTCACGACCGCAAAAATTGCATTCTGAGGTTGTTTTGGGCTCATGTTCTCCGATTGACATGAGCTTTCATGACCTCAGATGCTTGAGCTTTCACAAGCACTTTCACGACCGCAGAGTATAGGGACCTGCAAGCGCTCGTGAAAACTCACCTCAATCGGAGAACGTGAGTCGGAGGGTGCTAGTGGCGTAGCCCTGGGAGCCGATGCCTGCTCTGATACCAATTGTTGGAATTAGGGTTGCATGAAAGCACACAAAGCTTGGAGAAGAAGAAGCAAGAATGCACACAACACATAGTGTATAAGATTGTGTCAATATACAAAGATAAGTTAGCCTTAGAAGGATGGGCGTATATACAAGCCGGGGGAAAAAACCTCCTAAGGAGGGAAAAAGTGCCCCAGCGGTCCTAAGTGTGTTCACACACATCACTGCCTATATATATGGCAACATAAAGGAGGTTCATTGGAACAGCTGGCGGCGGGGAGTCGTCAAGGGACGTCGTCAAGGGCGGCAAAGCCTGCCGAGGTCTTGACCAGCCTCTGTACGGTTAAAATGGTACGCTTCCGGTACGATGGGCGAGGGCCGACGAAGCGGTCCCTGAGTGAAGTGCTAGGACACCTAAGGAGGATCCTAGAGGGTTCTGACCAGGTGATGCACAGGCTCACGGTTGCTAGGACACCCATGCGTACGTCGAGGAAGATATCTGATTGATGCACAAAAAGGAAAGGTTTTTGGGAACAAAAATTTGATACTCGATCTCGCTGGTTGGCCACCTGGTCTTCAACGAAGAGTTCAGATGATGCATTTTTGTAATACAACAATGGACTTGGAATTTTGGAAAATGATGATCGAAAATATTATGATTTTATTCAAGGATTGTCTTAAAGCCAGTCAAATCTGTTATAAATGGCAATTTCATATTGGGTGTGTATGTGCTGTGCCTATTTGATTTTTGTATGAATCGCCGGCTAGGGGCCTGGGACCTCTTTTCCCGGTACCTGGGCAAAAACCCAATTAAATCTTTATAAAGGAATCCCACCAATTCAGTGGTCAGGTGGTTGACTAACCCATGGCTCAGATGGGGATGGGGTTAGTCTAGATCGGAGGATTCCCGAGAAACAACTAGATACGATTAGTTACGTTAATCAGTTTAAATCCTGAGAATACCTTGTTCTGTGGGAAGGGATCATCGGCTGTGCCTCTCGAAAATGAGGAAAAAAGCGGTGATTCCATGGACCAAGTTTAAGTCTCTTCTTGATCTGACCATGTGACTTCAGGCTTGGTCAGATCAGTTTAATTTAGTCAAGACTTGACTCGTTAGAGAAATCTCCTAGTTAAAAGATTTTTTCACCTTCCTGGCAGAATCGCCCGTGTCTTCTGGGCGAGGGGAGTCTTCCGGGCCCGTCGGTCTCGGAGGGACCCGGGCTAGCCTCTCCTCCTCCCGGACATCCGCCGCGGGCGAGGCCCTGAGTGTGCAGGACCCCGCCCCGCGCGGGAGGCCGACATCGCTTCCACCGCCCCACGGCAGGAGCCCCGAAGCGGGCGGGCGGGGACACAAAGTTGGCATGCATAGCTCTAATACCAATTGTAGACCATGTTCTGTTTGAGGGCACTCGTGTTATGGAGAAGATTGCACAAGGTAGCACAACAGTCCATACGGCCAGTTGATGTGTGGATGAGTGAAGCAACACCAGTGGTGGTGTTTCTAGCGAGATGGACAATATTGTTGAAGCTGACATGCATAGCTCTGATACCAATTGTAGAGCACGTTATGGAGGATTGAATGGATCTATAGTGTACAAAGATGAAAGAGAGAGAGTTGGAGAGTGTTAATCCAAACATACAACCTTGCACACGAGAGGGATAGAAGAAGAGAAACAACCATGAAAGGGTCCAGTCAAAGATGTGTACTTAGCCAACCCTAATGAGGGTTAACTCCCCTTTGTGAGGCTTCTAGGGGCTCACTCCACCACCACTTGTGTCACCCAAGTGGATATTCAAGAGCTAGGTAAAGAGCAAGAAGGAGGGAGCTATAAGAAGTTCAACCTTCACTCCATGTCACATGCATGCAAGAGGGACCTTGGTAGAGAGACAAGAGAAGGGAGAGGAGAGGAGAGGAGAAGCTAGCTCATCACCATCCCTAACATGCATACACCACAACAATCAAGCATGCAAGCATCAACAATACAAGCATGCATCCACGAGAGAGAGAGAGAGAGAGAGAGAGAGAGAGAGAGAGAGAGAGAGAGAGAGACAAAACTCAAATGAGACTAATGGTATTGTCCCTTTTCATATTCCATTAAATGTCTTATATACAAGAGCTCTCATTTTACTATGGTCGACTTCCCATTTACAATTGGGGGCCCAAAACTAGCTTCCTAGCTCTATGCACATCTCTTTCCTATGATCGGCATTACACGTCATTGTAAGCTCAATCATCCCATATCTCTATTATCATTAAGCACTTTGTGCGGTTACAAAAAGATAAGTTACAAAATAAGCGTAGCCATGCTTGAAAAATAA
This sequence comes from Cibotium barometz, assembly GCF_041138505.1. Classification (NCBI taxonomy): domain Eukaryota; kingdom Viridiplantae; phylum Streptophyta; class Polypodiopsida; order Cyatheales; family Cibotiaceae; genus Cibotium; species Cibotium barometz. The sequence continues at coordinate 52,914,443 of NC_141064.1, read as the reverse complement.
TGTTAACGGGAGTGGTTAACATATCCCCCTCCCTAATTCAAGTTTGTCCTTAGAGCTAGATGGATCTAGTGGTAGTATATCGAATAGGTTATGACAAAATCGCGGCACGAGGTAGGAGTCGGCGGGGGGAGGGGGGGGGGTTGATGGAAGACTCAATAGCTAGTCTAAAAGGTAGTCTCCATCACGTCTTCAAAAGTTTGAGGCGCCAGGCGGGAATCCACATGATGTGCTCGTAGTAGCCAAATATTTTCTTTAGTGTTAGCCCTTGGTTGATGTCAAAGGCCAATCCCTACCTGCCTTCATGGTAGTGGTTCTAGTCGAGGAATACCTCTAGCAACGTGATGATGAGGTTGAAAAAGAAAATAGTGGCAACCTTCACAAATTGGGGACCTGATCATATCTTCGGATGATGAACTCATGGAAGCGCTTTAACATGATCTCTTCCATGCACAACTACTGGGGCATCGGAGGAGCGAACCATGGGAAGTTGAATAGCATCTTGGGGTTATTTTTGCTCCTCGTGGTGGAAGAGGTTCTAGGCCCACCTTCATCGGATTAGCAAGTACTCAGGGTTGATTCGAAGGGGGTACAGTGACTTGTAGTAATTCTCCCAAATGTAGGGCTTCAGTAAGAATGGGCACCTCTAGGCCCGGCTACTCTCACCCCATGAGATCGAACATTATGGGACAAGAAGCAGTGGGTGGTTTGATGGTAGTCACCTCTCTATTAGGGGGGGATGCTCGTGCCTCTAGCTGTGATGCTTTACGTCGATGTATGGATGCACAACATGGATGTCCATGATGTTATCCATGACCCGTGTGAGTGGCGCCACCTAAAGAGAATGTGGGAGAGAGGGAGATCTTCAAACCCTAGCAAGAAAACACACACACACAAGAGAGAGCAAGACACAAGAGAGAGATGGATAGCTAAATTTTCTTCTATCTTCTTCTTCTCTACTCAACCAACATAACATAAAGATAAGAGTACACACTATATGGGTTAGTACTCAACTATTATAACATACAAGGGTCGGTCCATAATGTGAACCCGACTAAATGAGTTGGCACTATAACTATGCCAGTCGCTAGTAATCCAAAATGGCTATAACATAGCCTCTCATGCCATTGGCCACATATCACTTATAATCTCACCAACCATGCCAGTGGTGTAGATGCTGAAGGTATCACCCAGGCGGGTCATCAATGTCCACCATAGAACAAGTTGAGCTCGATATCTCAACACTCCCCCTCGCGCTTACTCCACACACTGCACTCCAAGTAAGCTCCTAAACATGTGGAGCTTCTCTATGCCCAATGCCTTCGTCGCTCGTGAAGATGTCCTACATCTCCTGCTAGAACCTTCTCCCTCACAAAGTGATAATGCACCTCAATGTGCTTCATTCTATCACGATATACTGCGTTACTGGCCAATTGTATGCTACTCATGTTGTCACATTATATGACAACTTCCCTATCCAACGGGCTCTCCCAAGTCACCAAGTAGCTTCTGAAACCATGCTACCTCACAAGCTGCCATAGCAGCACCCCTGTACTCTGCCTCTGTACTCGACAAGGTAATTGTTGGCTACTTCTTACTGTTCCAACTTACAACAGCACTCCCAAATGAGAACATAAAACCGCTGGTAGATCTCATGTCTACAATACTACCAGCCCAATCAACATCTGTGTACCCATGCAATTGTATCTCTGTACCAGCCTCATACAAAAGTCCATAATCAACTGTGGAATTTATTTACCTAAGGATCCGTACCTGAGGATCTCTCTAGCCGCATCCAAGTGTGGTTTCCTAGGGGCGTGCATAAACTGACTCACAAGTCCAACAGCATAGCTCAAGTCTAGCCGTGTAATGGTCATGTAGATCAAACTACCCACCATGCGCCTTTAAGTAGTGGGGTCCTTCTAAATCTCACCGGCATCTGTGGAAAGCTGTGTTTTGCTCCAGTGGCACTGAAATAGTCTTAAATCATGTCATACCATACTTGGACAACATGATCAAACCATACTACCTCTCCAATAGCAAAATTCCATGAGCTGATCTCACCACCTCTATGTCCAAGTAATAGCGCTGCTCACCCAAATCCTTCATCTCAAACTTTTGCTTCAAAGGCATCCTGACGTCACATGTATGTTTGCATCACTATCACCAGTGATAATAAAGTCATCCACATAGATGACTAATAGCATGATCCCTCTATCTGTTGTTTAGTGAAAAATCTGCATTGGAAATCTAAAATCCCCGATCTTGTTTGAGCATCCTCTCGGTGCTTGCTTCAAGCCATACAAGGCTTTGCATAACCTGCACACAAAGTATGGATGTGCATCACTCTCATAACCTGGTGGATTCATCATGTACACTTCTTCTTGCAAATCACCATGCAAGAAAGCATTCTTTACATCCATTTTATGTAAAGACCAACCCTTCGCTGCAGTAGCCATAGCAATGATAGCTTTCATGATTGCCATTCTTACGCTGAATGTCTCCTCATAGTCTATGCCATAAGTCTGCGCATAGCCCTTTGTGGCAATCAATCTTTCCTTGTACCTGCTCACACTAAACCATCAGCATTGTGCTTGATTTTATACAACCACTTACATCTAATTGCCTTCTTTTCCTTAGGCAAAGGTACTAACTCCCATGTTGCATTTGCATCCAATGCTGCCATCTCCTCATCCATGACATCTTCCCATTTCTTATTTTCAATTGCCTGCTCAAATCAAGTGGGATCAACCTCCTGTATTGTTTTTACCATGTAAGCATAATGATGGGTTGTATATCCATCATATCTCAACCTATCAAAACAGGGTATCTAACTCTCGTAGACCTGCATACACCTAAATCACAACCAGGTGTCCTCAAAATAGCCCTAGTTCTCCTTACACCATGAGTAACCATAGATGGAATGCCAAGCTCCTCATCAAGGCTCTATTTAGAGCTACTAGAGTCACCATCCACATATGAGTGACCTGCTGACAAATCAGGCACAAAAAGTTGATCTACCTTTTCCTTCCCTTTCTGTGATACATGTGTACCTTCATCATTCCTCAACCTACCTGACCATGGGCTAACATTGGATCCATTGCTCAAGGACTCCCCAGGTCTACTCAGTACACCTATGATTGCTGCTCTACATGTGGTGCAATATTAGCACTTCTTACATCTGCATCTTCTATTGCCTTCACTACTACTGGTGCATACCAGCTACTCATTTCATCGAAAACAACATCTCTACTTACTTGCATCTCACGCGTGGTATGGTTATAGCATCTATAACCTTTTTGCTCCATGCATAACCAATGAAGATACATTTATATGCCTTTGGATCCAAATTTGTTCTCACTTCATCAGGAACATGTACATATGCAATACAGCCAAACACTTTCAACTAAGACACATCCGGTCTTATGCCTATAAACTTCTGTTTAGGAGTCATACCATGAACAACTGCAGTGAGTGTCCTGTTCATAATGTACACAGTATTTGCTATTGCTCCTACCCAAAAGTAATGTGGCATATTCTTGTCATCCATCAAGGCACGTGCCACTTCTGCAATGTGCCTATTTTTGCTTTCTCTACAACACCATTCTATTTTGCGGAGTGTACCTGTACATAAACTACCTCTTGATTCCATTCTTTCTCAGGAAATTGCTGAACTCATTGGAGAAATATTCCCCCTCACCATCTTATCTTAGGCATTTTATTTGCATGCCCTTTTCCTTCTCAACCAAGGCTTTAAATCTCTAAAAGTGAGCAAACACCTCACTTTTCTCCTTCATGAAATAAACCCACACTTTCCTAGTGTGGTCTCAATGAATGTAACATAGTACCTACAACCTGCAATTGTTGCAGTCTTGGTCGGTCCCCATACATCTGAATGTATGAAATCCAATGGCCTTGCACTGACATGCTTTTCATGTGGGAAAGCATGTTTGGCCTGCTTTTTACCAAGTTGGCATGCTTCACATACCTTATGCATACCGTCAACCTTAAACTTTGGCAAACCTACAAAACAATATTTTGGGCCTGCATAGACTTTAGTCACTGTACATTCACATGACCAATGCGCTTGTGCCATATGTCAATATCTGCAATGACACATGTTCCATGTGCAAACATGGCTACCTTTATCTCAGGTATCTTCACATCCAAAGCAAACATCTTGTCGTTTCTGTTACCCTTTGCAACCAAGTGACACTTATTTTTGAAGTCTTCCACAAAACATCCTTGCTTGTTGACGATTAAACCTCACTTGCAGACCCTACTCAACCATCTGTCCAACAAAATCTAGGTTCTTTGTAATATTTGGAACAGAAGTACATCAGCCCAGTACTTCATTTTGCCATCTTGCATAGACAATGGCACTTTACCAACATGCGCATTGGGATGCGCAGTATCATTGCGTGTTTTTACATAACCTGGTTTTTCCATTTTTTGCATATCTAAACCACTCAACATGACTGGTCATGTGGTTAGAGGCACCAAAATTCACATACCATATATCTTGAGATCGTGACACATCCCCCAAGCCCATTCAGACAGACACTCCACCAAATCATCATCCTCCAGTGATACATTGATAGACCCAAGGGATTTAACAATGCCCTTGATCTTTAAGGCATATTCATTGATGGACATGCTTTCCTTTTCCACAGTATGCTACTCTTGCTTTAACTGCAACTTCCTTGCCTCTATTAGTCTAGAACATTTAAACCAGATTATGCCATGCAAATGTTGGAGTGTTTGCATCCTGTATGTGTCCTATCATAGTGTCCTGTGATACTAATTGAATGCCAGTACATGACTTTTCTTGCACCCTGATTCCAATCCTTGAATTCCTTTATATCTGTAGAAGTGGCATTCTCCTCAGATAACTCTGGAGACTCCTCATTGTCTCCTTCTACATAATCCCAAAGTCCTTTACCCATTAGGAAATTGGTCATTCTGAACTTCTAGGCATGGAATTTATTCTTATCCACCTTCTCACTTGTAGTCTGATTAATTTTGTTAGCCATGTTTTCTTGCAGCAAGTAACCTGCAAACAGAAAACTTATGTATGCAACTTGTAATACAACAGTATCTCCTGTCTGCAAGAAGGCAACGGCACTTTCAGCACAGCCTGTGTGTCATCAAATGTGACCAGAGTACATGTACATACACCCAATATCAACAATACATGTGCAAACCCTATCTACACTTCTGTACTGCAATAACCAGATTTCGAGCAGAAACAGTTCTCTACCAGAAAACTGTCGAAAATACCCTACAGTAATGATAAAACAAGGCCCGTAACACGCCTAAAATGCGAATCTAGATGGAAAACTTACGTCCAATAGGACAATAAACCTGTGCCTTGTAGGTCCGCTCACACACGAAGACAACTCCTCAATCAGAGATGTGTAGCTCCCAGATCTACTGAGGGGGTGTTTTACCTACACCAAGAAGGGGACAGAGATGATGGTGCTCTTACCCATGTAGTACCGCTTCCTTACTTGCTTGTTCTTGCTACTTACTTGCCTCCTTAGCTCTCACATGAAGTAGGGTCGGATACCATAAAGCGAATGTGGGGGAGAGGGAGAGCTTCAAGCCCTAGCAAGAACACACACACACACACACACACACACGAGAGAGAGCAAGACAAAAGAGAGATGAATAGCTGAATTTTCTTCTATCTTCTTCTTCTCTTCTCAACCAACATAACATAAAGATAAGAGTACACACTATATGGGTTAGTACTCAACTACTACAACATACAGGGGTCGGTCCATATTGTGAACTCGACTAAATGAGCTGGCACTATAACTATGCTAGTCTCTAGTAATCCAAAATGGCTGTCACACAGCGTGTCATTCCACTAGCCGCATATCACTCATAATCTCACAAACCATGCCAGTGGTGTAGATGCGGAAGCTATCACCCGAGCGGGTCATCAATGTTCGTCCGTAGCACTAGTTGAGCTTGATATCTCAACATCGCCTGGAGTTGTTGACTAAGAAAGATTTGTATTGCATGCTCAAACCCCATTTTGTCGAGTGGGTCACACCAGTTCAGTGGGTTTAGCAGAGGGAGGGTGGGTTTAGCGGAGGGGGGGTCAACTTCTCATGCTCAAGTGGTGGCTGCAGAGGGATCTCGCCTTCTTCCAAGGTTGGGGTAGAGGGAATTTTGGGTGGCGGCGGTGAGGGGTTGGTGATGAAGAGGTAACCGTGGCAAGGCTGGCATGAAGCACGGGGGGAAGGTTTGCCAATGTTGAAGGTAAATCTGTGAGGGTGGTGTGTGCATGCCTAAATTCAATGTCAATGCAATGTGGGAGGTGATGGAGGGATTGGTGAGGGAGGTGGAGTTGGAAAATGGATGGGAGTAGATGATTGGGAGGGGAAGAGGGGGAGTGTTGCGGTGCCACGAGGGGGTGGGGGAGGGGGTGCTTGGGTGAGATAGGCTAGGGGGTGGTGGGTAATGGGGGTGGAGAATATGATGGAGGTTGAGGGGGTTGTGGGCTATGGGTCTCCATCTCTGCTACCGTTATGCCATTGTCTTGGTCGTCAGAGTATTCTAGGCCATGTGTGTGGAAGAAAACCTTGGCCTCCATAGCTTCCTTTAGGGGTAAACTCCATCGAGAACACCACGTGCGAGTCATCAAATTGCATCATGCCCATGGCCTCCATCACTTCCATCTGGGTATGGCATCTGTGGTAAAGGATTAGTAGGCTAGTTGCGTAGTACGGTGGGAGCTCGTCTTGGCAGTGGGAGCGGTAGGCAGCATTCACGATATGCCAACCTTTGCGGTGGAGATAGTGAAGGGCTTTTGCTATCCTTGAGGAGGGGTATGGGTACGGACGAGCTTCTTTCTCTCTTCAACAACTCTTGGAGCTATCTTCTCCACTTGCTAAACCAATTGACTGGTTAGGGGCTTCACTTCTAGAAAAAGAAGCAAGCTAATCCTTGAGGTAAGAATGAATTTTATGGTTTTTTGTTAATATTCTCAAATGACTTCTCTTCTCAATCCCTCTCAAGCTTGAGAAGTTTCTAGTTGGTTGTTTTAAATTCAAATCAAGCTTTCCCTAAGAATTTTAATGTGTAATCAAGAAAATTTAATCTTATGCTTAAATGCTTTCTTATGTATATCTCTCTCTCAAAAAGAATAGTCATTCCTATGGCTAATTCTTTAGCAAAAAAATGCTTCTCATTGATAAATTCTTAATTCAAAATCAAACTCTAATATGAAAATGGTATTTTTATGAGCTATGGTAAATTTTTTAAAAAATTAACACATAAATCATTTTCATTCATAATATAAAAAGAGGACTTCCTACCATATTCTAGGATTAATCATCCTAGATTAATTGAATGATTCTCATTGCATAGATAAGTTTAAATGATGAAAGAGGAATTCCAACCATATTGGAATTCAAATATTTAAATGAGGAAAGTGTAGTTCCTAGTGTAAAGGAATTAATGGAGATTTTTATTTAAATTTTAAGAGAAAATTTAGTTAAATTTATCTTTTTACATAGATAAGTTTAAATGATGAAAGAGGAATTCCCACCATATTGGAATTCAAATATTTAAATGAGGAAAGTGTAATTCCTAGCATATTGGAATCAATGAGTATTGCATTTAAATTCAAAGATGAATTTTAGATAAATTTATTTTATCTATGAGAAATATTTAAATGTTAAAAGAGGAATTCCTATGACATTTGGAATTCCATCATTTAGATGGGAAAAGAGAAATTCCTAGCATATTGAATTAATGGGTATTTTATTTTAGATAAAATTACAATATAAGAAATATTTGATGATAAAAGAGGAATACCCATGACATTGGAATACAATTAATTAAATGCAAAAACAGGAATTCCCATGGTATTTCAGATCCAAGAAGCTAAATGAGAAGAACATGAATTTTTAGTATAATTCAATTTATGATTATTTATCAAAAGTGAAAATATGGGTAGAATTGATTTCTATAAATCCCATGAATTCTTTTATTCAAAAGAGGAATATTGAATATAATTCAATTGAGAAATTGAGAATGAATATGGAAATAGTCATCGAGAAAAAGAACCTTTAATTAGGCCAAGCAATTGGCAAAAATTTAGAAAAAGTCCCATTATCGGGATCAACCTCAAAAAAGCTATTAAATGGGAATAGCATGTGAATGGATGAGATAAGGTGAAAATAGGATGCGATAAGATGTGTATGGGATGTGATAAGATGTAAATGAGATGCGATAGAATGAAAATGGATGTGATAAGATGTTTATGGGATGTGATAGAATGTGAATGAATGTGATAAGAGGTGTATGGGATGTGATAGAATGTGAATGGATGTGATAAGATGTGTAGGGGATGTGATAGGATGTGATAAGATGAAATAGGATGTGATAAGATGTGATGTAATGAGAATGAATGTGGATGTGTATGTGGAAGAATGGATGTGGATGTGTATGTGAAAGGATGTGACGTCGATGTGAGTGAATGAATGAGATGCGATGTGATGTGAATCGGGAGATAAGAATGAATGAGATAAGATGTGAAATGAATGAGATGAGATGTGATGTAAATTGAGATAGATGTGAAATGAATGAGGTGTGATGTGATGTGAATATGGGTTGATGTGCGAGTGGATGAGATGTGATGAGAATAAATGAGGAAAGATGTGATGAGATGGAAAATGATGTGATTGGATGAGAATGGGTATACATATGAATTGGATGAGAATTGGTATACATATGAATTGGATATGGAGTAGGTAATGCGAATGAGTGTGGAACAATGTGAAAGATGAGAGTTCACTATAGGAATTGTATTTGTTGCGGCATTTACAGCACACCGCAATCGCATTCTTGTAACCGCACTGGATAAACAATTATGCGCAATAGTCAGTAGGGATTCAAGGGATGTCATTAGTAGATGTATCTATTCGGATCATAGGTACTATTCCTATATATGGATGTAGCTGTATGTACGAATCAATGGAATTCTTCAATCAATGAAATCTATTGCAATGTTCTGTGTAATTTTTCCATACTTGTCTTCAATCTGTGATGCTGTTAACTTAATCTTTTATCCATCTGTAAGATAAGTATGCTGTGAATGAAGGTAACCAGTCCCGTAATCTCTTACTGTCTGTGCAAGAATGTTTGTGCAAGAAGTAAATGCGATTACACTTGGCGATCATGATGTTCGCGAATGCGCATGCGTTCTCAGGGGCCTCCTGAGTTGGTGGTCCCAGCAACTGGGCGGCGGAGCCACCGTCTCTTTGACGAAGCTCATCATGGCTCGATGAGTAGCCCACCTCTTTCCCCAGCAGGGCTGGAGGCCCCGGGTGGCAGCTGACGGAGTCGTTCCTATCCTCCTATCCTCACTCCAAAGGCGGGTGGGCGTCCTTTGACACCCCAAACCTCTCCACGGATGGCGGTGCAATGGGTGTTTCCTTCACCACTGGTGGTTACACCCACCACCTGTCGTGATGGTTGCGCCAACCCACAACATCAAGTATTCTAAGTTTTGGGGGAAACAAGGAGAAGATCCAGATGCACATGTGTGGCAATTTGACAACTCTTATGGCTTGAATGTGCCTCCACCCTTTGATCCTCTCCACAAGAAATCAGTTTTCAAGTCTACCCTCAGCGACAAAGCATGTAGATGGCTCTGGCTTGAATGTGCCTCCACCCTTTGATCCTCTCCACAAGAAATCAGTTTTCAAGTCTACCCTCAGCGACAAAGCATGTAGATGGCTCTGGCAGAATACCCCGTCGGGCATTTTCAGGATTATGATGTTGTGCGTTGTTCCACAGGAACACTCACGGGAACACGGATTATGGAAGGAGGCCGAAAGCAATTAATGCGAGAGAGCGAGATTGTAGCCATGGGAACATGAAGACGCACTTAATTTTTCCATATTTTTGTGCCGAAGTGTAATGTAAATCGTTTTAGGCCAATATGGGTTCTAAATGAGAGTTCTAAGTGTATTAAGCAAGGCTCACTTATGGGGTTGTCTGCCCATGTGTGAAAGAGGCCTAGGGTTAGGGTTAGTGGCATCTCTACAAAAGAGATGTTAGCTAAAGAAAGTGGACGTTTTTTGGCCATTCTCATAAGCTATTGAGTGAAGCTCTTGAGCTCTCAAGCTATGGCAACTCTCTAACTCTCTCTCTATTGTACTCTAATGAGCATCAAGCTCCAATGAGTATAGCTCCACTTCTTTCTCTTATTCTGTTTTAGCATCATTGAAGTAGATTAATCTATGATTAGTTGAATGCTTCTTTCTTTCTCTTGTGTATGCTGCATGCTTGTAGTGTGTGTGTGTGTGTAGTCTCCATTGATGCAAGCTCTTGCCCACTTCATTGGCAATGAGTTATTCATGGATAGACTCTCTCTATAAGCTTGTGGGTTAGTAGATGCACGCTTATGGGTTTGCAGGCAATAGAGAAAGCTAAGATTTAATCAATGTTTGAATGGGATTAAGAGATTGCTATGCATTGCTTGTTCTCTTGATTAGTGTAGTGGATTTAAGGGATTGAGAGACTGATTGAGGTGCTGAGTGGTTGAATCGTCAAGTGGTGGTTTGTGTATGTGAGCTCTCCCTCATGGGATAAGCTTTCATGCACTGATCGGGTCGAGTCCTCGGATTGACATTGTGTTTCTTAACACATTTGTTGATCGGTAGTACTCTATGAGCACTATATTGCATAGAAGAGAGAACCGCTGTACAATGGCGCCGCTGCCCCCGGGGAGTGAGTGTCTACATTAGTTGAGCACCATACACACACTACCACTCCTTGTTAAGCTCCAATCGGTTACAAAACTGTTGGATAGGAGAGCAGGATTTGGGACTAAGTTTGGTATTCATTTAAGACTAATCTATTGTTAAATTCTCTTTATTTGTCTTGCAATTTGAGTGCGATTGGCTAGCTACTCTTCTCACTTGAGGTCAGGACAAGGATTCAACACACTGGAAGGATTGGAGGTAGGAGCTAAACCTGCCAATTTCAATTTGTGTATGAAAGAGAGAGGCCTGTTTTGAATTTCAATTTGTGTATGAAAGAGAGAGGCCTGTTTTGAATTTCTGTCATTTTGTTTGAGGATAATTTTTACAGTTTCAATTTTTTGCATGTTCGTTTTATTTTCTGTTCTTAGCTTAGTTTAGTTTTCTGCATCTTTAATTTTGTGCATTTTAGTTCTCTGTTAAACCTGCACCTATAGAGAAACTAAAATCTGTACACACACATGAAAATTGAACATTTCGAATTTGCTGCAAATCTCACAGCTGCACACGCATTGAATTCGCTGCACACGCATTTAGTTCACTGCACACGCACTTAAAAAAAGAAAAAAATAATAATAATAAAAGAAAGCGACTGTGCATGAACAGTGCACCGCGCGGAGAGACCCACACACCACACCATAAAGAACGCCACCGCACCGTATTATCCCTTTTCATATTCCATTAAATGTCTTATATACAAGAGCTCTCATTTTACTATGGTCGGCTTCCCATTTACAATTGGGGGCCCAAAACTAGCTTCCTATCTCTATGCACATCTCTTTCCTATGATCGGCATTACACAAGTCGTTGTAAGCTCAATCATCCCATATCTCTATTATCATTAAGCGCTTTGTGCGGTTACAAAAAGATAAGTTACAAAATAAGCGTAGCCATGCTTGAAAAATAATGTTAACGGGAGTGGTTAACATATCTCCCTCCCTAATTCAGGTTTGTCCTTAGAGCTAGATGGATCTAGTGGTAGTATATCGAATAGGTTATGACAAAATCGCGGCATGCGGTAGGAGTCGGGGGGGGGGGGGGGGTGATGGAAGACTCGATAGCTAGTCTAAAAGGTAGTCTCCATCATGTCTTCAAAAGTTTGGAGGTGCCAGGCAGGAATCCACATGATGTGCTCGTAGTAGCCAAATATTTTCTTTAGTGTTAGCCCTTGGTTGATGTCAAAGGCCAATCCCTACCTGCCTTCATGGTAGTGGTTCTAGTCGAGGAATACCTCTAACAGCGTGATGATGAGGTTGAAAAAGAAAATAGTGGCAACCATCATAAATTGGGGACCTGATCATATCTTCGGATGATGAACTCATGGAAGCGCTTTAACATGATCTCTTCCATGCACAACTACTGGGGCATCGGAGGAGCGAACCATGGGAAGTTGAATAGCATCTTGGGGTTATTTTTTTGCTCCTCATGGTGGAAGAGGTTCTAGGCCCACCTTCATCGGATTAGCAAGTACTCAGGGTTGATTCGAAGGGGGTACAGTGCCTTGTAGTAGTAATTCTCCCAAATGTAGGGCTTCAGTAAGAATGGGCACCTCTAGGCCCGGCTGCTCTCACCCCATGAGATCGAACGTTATGGGACAAGAAGCAGTGGGTGGTTGATGGTAGTCACCTCTCTATCAGGGGGGATGCTCGTGCCTCAAGCTGTGATGCTTTACGTCGATGTATGGATGCACAACATGGATGTCCATGATGCTAACCATGACCCGTGTGAGTGGCGCCACCTAAAGAGAATGAGGGGGAGAGGGAGATCTTCAAACCCTAGCAAGAAAACACACACACAAAAGAGAGAGCAAGACACAAGAGAGAGATGGATAGCTAAATTTTCTTCTATCTTCTTCTTCTCTACTCAACCAACATAACATAAAGATAAGAGTACACACTATATGGGTTAGTACTCAACTATTATAACATACAAGGGTCGGTCCATAATGTGAACCCGACTAAATGAGCTGGCACTATAACTATGCCAGTCTCTAGTAATCCAAAATGGCTATAACATAGCCTCTCATGCCATTGGCCACATATCACTTATAATCCAAAATGGCTATAACATAGCCTCTCATGCCATTGGCCACATATCACTTATAATCTCACCAACCATGCCAGTGGTGTAGATGCTGAAGGTATCACCCAGGCGGGTCATCAATGTCCACCATAGAACAAGTTGAGCTCAATATCTCAACACTCCCCCTCGAGCTTACTCCACACACTGCACTCCAAGTAAGCTCCTAAACTTGTGGAGCTTCTCTATGCCCAATGCCTTCGTCGCTCGTGAAGATGTCCTACATCTCCTGCTAGAACCTTCTCCCTCACAAAGTGATAATGCACCTCAATGTGCTTCATTCTATCATGATATACTGCGTTACTAGCCAATTGTATGCTACTCATGTTGTCACATTATATGATAACTTCCCTATCCAGCGGGCTCTCCCAAGTCACCAAGTGTAGCTTCTGAAACCATGCTACCTCACAAGCTGCCATAGCAGCACCCCTGTACTCTGCCTTTGTACTCGACAAGATAATTGTTGGCTACTTCTTACTGTTCCAACTTACAAAAACAGCACTCCCAAATGAGAACATAAAACCGCTGGTAGATCTCATGTCTACAATACTACCAGCCCAATCAGCATCTGTGTACCCATGCAATTGTATCTCTGTACCAGCCTCATACAAAAGTCCATAATCAACTGTGGAATTTATGTACCTGAGGATCCGTACTTGAGGATCCGTCTAGCCGCATCCAAGTGTGGTTTCCTAGGGGCATGCATAAACTGACTCACAAGTCCAACAGCATAGCTCAAGTCTAGCCTTGTAATGTCATGTAGATCAAACTACCCACCATGCACCTCTATGTAGTGGGGTCCTTCTAAATCTCGCCTGCATCTATGGAAAGCTGTGTTTCGCTCCAGTGGCACTGAAATAGTCTTAGAGCATGTCATACCATACTTGGACAACATGATTAAACCATACTACCTCTCCTATAGCAAAATTCCATGAGCTGATCTCACCACCTCTATGTCCAAGTAATAGCGCTGCTCACCCAAATCCTTCATCTCAAACTTTTGCTTCAAAGGCATCCTGACATCATGTATGTTTGCATCACTATCACCAGTGATAATAAAGTCATCCACATAGATGACTAATTAATCCAAAATTTTCAAAAAATCTCGACCCTTAGGCTAAGGTCTTTTGTGCACAGTATAATTTATTTCTAATGCACCTTAGGAAATTCTTTTTGAACTTCTATTTTAGGGAAATTTATTTTAATAAGAAGGAATATTTTTCCATCCAAAAATATCTAAAAATTAAATTACCTCTCTCTAGAATATTTTCTCTCTCTAGGCCAGGTAGAAACAAGATCTTTTATTATTCTGAAGAGGGGATTGATTACAGGGGAAGAAACTAGACATCTTGAGGGGCTAGGGAGGAATATTACATTTGTAATATTCGGAACATGAAGTACATCAACCAAGTGCTTCATTTTGCCATCCTGCTAGACAAAGGCACTTTACCAACATGCGCAATGGGATGCATAGTATCATCACCTGTTTCTACATAACCTGGTTTTTTCATTTTTTGCATATCTCTAAACCACTCAGCATGACTGGTCATGTGGTTAGAGGCGCTACAATCCACATACTATATATCTTGATATCCTGACACATCCCCTGTTATTATGGAACTAAGCATGTGCTGCATCACAAACAATTGCTCACTTGTGTCATCACCTCCATGTTTGCTAGATCATACATAATTTCCTTACTGCAACTTTTCACTTTTAAGGTCATTCTGCTTTTTGTAACAGTCCTTTGTCATGTGTCCTGGTTTGCCACAGTAATAGCACTCTATGCTATTTGCATTTTGATTTCTTTGCCAACCACCTCGGCCTCTTTGGCTCCCCCTGCCTCTAGACTGGCCTCTTCCACCTGTGTATGATTTCTCTGTGAATCATTGGACTATTGTTATTCAAAATTCTGATTTCCTTGTCGGCCACCACCTTGGCCTCAACCACGGCCTCTACCGGAATTAGAGTAGAAGGCCTGTTCCAATGTGTTCTTACTTTGTGAAGAAGAATCCTCACCTAAAGCCTTTTCTTCTATGATCAACATAGATATCAAGTCCCGAAAGTTGGGAATATTCTCCCTAACTACAATGGAGGTCTTGAATGGCTTGTACTCTTTGCCAAGCCCTTTTCAATATTTTATACCTCTTTCTTTATAAACTTCAAGGGGTTTACAACTTTTGACGCTAGCAACGATACAACGAATGATATCATTCCATTCAGACAGACACTCACCAAATCATCATCCTTCACACTGATACATTGATAGACCCAAGGGATTCAACAATGCACTTGATCTTTAAGGCATATTCATTGATGGACATGATTTTCTTTTCGAGAGTATGCAACTCTTGCTTTAACTACAACTTCCTTGCCTTTGTGTTAGTCTAGAACATCTGAACCAGATTTTGCCATGCAACTGCTGAAGTTTTTGCATCCTGTATGTGTCCTATCATAGTGTCTATGACACTAATTGAAAGCCAGTACATAGCTTTTCTTGCACCCTGATTCCAATCCTTGAATGTCTTTGTATTTGTAGGAGTGGCATCCATCTCAGATAACTCTAGAAGCTTCTCATTGTCTCCTTCTACATAATCTCAAAATCCTTTACCCATTAGGAAATTGGTCATTCTGAACTTCTAGGCATTGAAGTTATTCTTATATAGCTTCTCACTAACAATTTGATTAATTCCGTCAGACATGTTTTCCTACAACAGCAATCAAATAACCTACAAACAAACAACTTATGTATGCAACGTGTAATACAGCAGTATCTCATGTAACTGCTGCAAGCACAATGTGACTAGAGTATGTGTACATACACCCAATATCAAAAATACATGTATCTCATGTAACTGCTGCAAGCACAGTTTGTGTGTCACCAAATGTGACTAGAGTATGTGTACATACACCCAGTTTGTGGTACTTCAGCACAGTTTGTGTGTCACCAAATGTGACTAGAGTATGTGTACATACACCCAATATCAAAAATACATGTGCAAACCCTATCTGCACTTCCAAAATGCACTATTGCTCTGCAATAACCAAATTTTGAGCAGAAAGAGTTCTCTACGAGAACTTCCTGAAATCTACCAAACAGTGACAAAACGGGGCCCGTAACGTGCCTGAAACACGAATTTGGCTAAAAAAACTGAATACAATAGGATAGACTACCTTCCCTGTAGCTCCTCTTATGCGAAGACAACTCCTCAATCAGAGATGTATAGCTCCCAAAGCTACTGAGGTGGAGTTGTACCTAAACCAAGAAGGGGAAAGAGATGATGATGCTCTTATCCATGTAGTACCACTTCCTTCCTTTCTAGTTCTTGCCTCTTGTTTGCCTCCTTAGCTCTCACACGAACCAAACTTTGATACCATAAAGAGAATGTGGGGGAGAGGGAGAGCTTCAAACCCTAGCAAGCAAACACACACACAAGAGAGAGATGGATAGCTGAATTTTCTTCTATCTTCTTCTTCTCTACTCAACCAACATAACATAAAGATAAGAGTACACAGTATATGGGTTAGTACTCAACTACTACAACATACAAGGGTTGGTCCATAATGTGAACCCGACTAAATGAGCTGGCACTATAACTATGCCAGTCTCTAGTAATGCAAAATGGCTCACACAGCCTATCATCCCACTGGCCGCATATAACACATAATCTCACCAACCATGCCAGTGGTGTAGATGCAAAAGTTATCACCCAGGCGGGTCATCAATGCCAGTGGTGTAGATGCAAAAGTTATCACCCAGGCGGGTGATAACTAGTTTATCTTGATATCCTAATAATCATAGACATGTTTCTTGCCATACCTCACAACTACTGTGAGATCAAACTCGAAAGAATTTACAACCACCTTGTGATCCATCCTATTGAGCTAGTCGTAGAACTAGTTCATCAATGTCTATCATAGAACTAGTTCATCAATGTCTATCGTAGAACTAGTTTATCTTGATATCCTAATAATCATGACATGTTTCTTGCCATACCTCACAACTACTGTGAGATCAAACTCGAAAGAATTTACAACCACCTTGTGATCCATCCTATTGAGCATGATTTCTTGCCCACGACTCACAACTACTATGAGACCAAACTCGAGAAGAATCAACAACCACCTTGTGATCCTTCTTGTCTATCATGGTTTTTTCACTAGATACAAAAAAATTTGATGGGGTTAACATAGAAAACAATTTTTTTAGGAAGAAGGTAATGCCAAAATTTCTTTACAGCATAAACTATTGCTATTCCTTCATGCTCAGTGTGGTGGTGTAATTGATTTCAGCCTCATCTAGTTCGTTGACTTGCAAAACTAATAGGATTGCCCAACTTGTCTTTCCCTGTCTTCCCCTAGATGCTTTGACACATCCAATTCAAAAATTAGAGACATCAATGTGCACATGAAAGATGAGATCCTAGTTAGGTGTTCTCGCAAGATTGAAGCAATGGCCAAGGCTTTCTTTAGCGCATCCTAATCTTGTTTTTAACAGTCCTCAGTCCATATAAATACAATCAATAGCTTATTCACATCTAAAGTAAACATCATGCCATTTTTGTTACCCTTTGCAACCAAGCGACACTTATTTTTAAGTTTTCCACAAAACATCCTTGAAGATTAAACCTCACTTTTGCAGACCCTGCTCAACCATCTGTCCAATAAAAACCAGGTTTTTTGTAACATTCGGAACATGAAGTACATCAGCCAAGTACTTCATTTTGCCATCTTGCATAGACAAAGGCACTTTACCAACATGTGTAATGGGAGGCATAGTATCATCACCTGTTTATACATAACCTAGTTTTTTCATTTTCTGCATATCTCTAAACCACTCAGCATGACTCGTCATGTGGTTAGAGGTGCCAGAATCGACATACCATATATCTTGATATCCTGACACATCCCGTGTTATGGAACTAAGCATGTGCTGCATCACAAACAGCTGCTCACTTCTTCACCCAAGCTCTTCTCTTCTATAATCAACATAGACACCAAATCTGTGAAATTGGGAATGTTTTCCCGAGTCTGAATAGACGTCTTAAACGCCTTGTATTGTGGCCCGAGACTACGTAGACAGACTTCCACCTTATCATCATCATCTACTACTGAAACGCCAATAGATGTAAGGGATTCCACAATACCCTTGATCTTTAATGCATAGTCATTCATAGACATACTCTTTTTCTCCACAGTATGAAGTTCATTCTTCAACTGTATCGTTCGTGCCTTGGTATTCGTTTCATAGAGTTTTACCAACGTGTCCCACGCCTTCTTGGGGGACTTGGCATCCTGTATGTGCCCAATCATGCTGCCCTGCATATTGATAGAGAGCCAATACATAACTTTTTTGGCTCCTTGGTTCCAATCCTTGAACTCTTTCACATCTGCAGCAGTTAGATTAATCTCCGGTATCTCCGGTGCCCCTTCATGCTGTAATCACCTCCATGTTTGCTAGATGATACATAATTGCCTTACTGCAACTTCCCACTTTTAATGTCATTATGCTTTTTGTAGTAGTCCTTTTCCATGTGTCCTGGTTTGCCACAGTAATAGCACTCTATGCTATTTGCATTTTGATTTCTTTGCCAAAGCACCTCGGCCTCTTTGGCTCCCCCTGCCTCTAGACTGGCCTCTTCCACCTGTGCATGATTGCTGCTGTGAATCATTGGACTATTGTTATCCAAAATTCTGATTTCCTTGTCG